>NC_132925.1:99992404-100293835 GCF_047675955.1 Chlorocebus sabaeus | reverse complement strand
GTTATTTGAGATTCACCAGGACCATGTAAGAGAATAGGTGTCATCGTGTAGGGATCAGTGCCATAATGTTTTCGTAATGTGCATGTACATGGGACCATGAAAACCATAAGCAGGGAGTTACTAGCTCTGCCACAGGAGTTTGGGGCTTTACAAGGGACATTAGGATAGGATGAGTAGATGGCAAAAGCAAGGTGAGTCATGTAGAGACAAAAAGAGGGCCAGGGATGAACATGTTCACCTACCCTATCTTAGTAGGCTAGGTTTTTTTCTTTCTTTCTTTCTTTCTTTTCTTTTCGTTTTGTTTCTCTTTTTTTCTTTTCTTTTCTTTTTTTTTTTTTTTTTTGGCAGTTTTAAGTTCGCAGCAAAATTAAGGGGAAGGTACAGAGATTTCCCCTAAATTCTTGCCCCAACACACACATGCCTGACCAAGTTTTAAATTTATTTTTATTTATTTATTTATTTACTGTTCTGAAGGTATATCAGCATGCCAACTTTTTAGAGCTTTTATTATTTGGAAGTGAACCTGTTTATAAGTTGGTGTTAATTGTATTCTGATACCCAGCACTTCTGTAGCATCTACTGTGTGTAGGTATCACATGATGTTTACTGATTTAGGAGGAAGAAAAGTCAATGGGGGAGAATGTTAAAGATGCCCCTAGAGAATATGGTTTTTGTGTCACCACTAAGGCCTGGGCATCTGCCTTTTTAGTAAGAATTCACCACCCCCTCCCCTCAAGGTACAGTTATGTAGACAGTACACAGACTACACAATGATCAATGCTGACCTAAACAACCCATAAATGAATAATCCAGATTATTTGTGATGTGAGGTAAAGAAATGTGGAAAGTGAAATGTACCAAAAGTGAAAGCATTAAAAAGGCACAAGATTAGGCAAGTTTAATTTGTGAAGGAAGTAACTACTCACTAAAACTTTAACAGCAAGTTGTATGACAGGTTACCTAGTCATTAACTGAGACCCTCTTAAGGAGCATGAGTAGAAGGGTCCTAGGAGAGGTAAGTATTGATATATGGAAGTAGTTAGAAAATGTATAAAACAGAGGAAATTAGTTGTATAAAAGGCATGTCACCTATGGTGGTGGCTTTGGGTGGCTGAAGTTCAATCAGGACACGGAAAGGTGTTAGAAGACAATGAAAGCAAACTTCACCATACTCACAGATTTGTCTGGACCTAACCTTGCTCAGTGTATTCACCTAAATTCAGGAGGTATCCTAGTGCTGGCGTGCTTTGACTCCCTCAGTTAACTAATCTCTGGGTATCAGAGAAGGTGCCTCCACAGGCTGTTATTACCTTCTTAGCCATTGTCCCTTACCTGGGAACAGAGGATCTGAAAGGCTTCATTCATAATGTCCCATGACTTCACTTGTACACTATCGGAGTCCTACCTGAGATATTCATTTTTCCTTCTTAGATTCCCAAAGGTCTTCAGGTAATACATTGGAGCCACTTCTTCGTCATGTTGTCTATTCCTTTTATTGATACTGATTGACTATTTTGAATCGAAGGAGTGGGAGGCAGGTTGATAGGAAATATTTGCTCTTAAGCAAAGCTACTAACTTGCACATGAAGAAAGGATAAAAAAGATTTTCTGAAGCCAACTTGCTTTCTGAAACAGTGCTATTTCTGAAGTATTGCTTGTAGAGGTTAAATAATTTTGGCAAAGGCCTAATTGGGTTTTTAATAACTCCTTTGGATAGGTCTTCTCAAAAACCAGAGAATGATGTAATATTAGAAACCGATTGTATGGTTGCCGCATCCTGATTAAACATGGTAGCATTCTTAATATTTGATAGGAGGTAACAGTGGTGTCTCCCTCTTAGTTTATTCTGTCCTCTCAGTTCTGAGATTTTAGGAATTCACAAGGTTGTCCTTGCCTTTGGGTTTAACAGGTATGTCCTGGGCCTCTTTTGGTTTTAGTATTCTGCTTTTGGGAGCTGGGGATCTGTGGTTCTTTGAAAACCACCATGGCTGTGGGTGGTTAATTTGGAGTCAATCAGTCACATATATTCAGAAGTGCTGTGTGTGCCTTTGACTCATTTTTTTCTGCACAACATGTTTTATATTATTAAATTGAGCCCTGCACACAAGCAGCCTGGCAGACTGTGATTTTCCAGGAAACAGCAGAGCTAGAGAAAAGGTCTGAGCTCTTTGCTTTCTGTTCAGGCTCTTGTTCTACCTGTGTCTCAGGTTGCATTACTGCTTTTATTAGTTTGGGTGACTGAACTCTTGAATTTTGCCCTACCTGTGGCACACCGTCTTTCCTATCTGGGAGCAGGCCTTTATACATCCTGGTGGTCCCTACAGCACAATGCTTATGCAGAGCAGATGCTTTTGCAGAGGCCTAGATTAGCCAGAGAGGCTTCCAGTCCTGGGAGCTGTGTGTTGTTTTGGAGTGTGATAGCCTCTGTCTGGTCACAGGTCCTTACCTGGTCCAGACCACATGGTTAACTATGCCTTCTCTGATAGCCTTAACCCAATTGTCTCTCATTCTCCTTCAACACTCATTTTATAAATCCCTGATTCTAGATTAAGCTCACCACCTGCCTGCAATGGTTTTCCAGCTGCTGAGGATGGTCATGTGTGCATAGAGCTGCTGAGCACAGTTTGGGAAAAGCTTTATAGCCTGGTGGGTTGGTGCCACCAAAAATGGATGAACCCCAGCTACTCCCCAGACTGTCTCGGCTCCACCAGCCCCTGCACATTCATCAGAATATACATCTGTCTTTAAATCCTTCCCCTCAGCCTCAGAGGATGAAGCATTTATTCGCTGATGAGGCCAGTCCCCCACCCCTCCCTGTGATCTTTCAACCTCTTATCTCCTTTGGGGTCTTGCTGTACAACTTAGCAACCCTCCTAACCACTTCAGCCTTTGTATCTTGTCTCTTTTTCCTTAGCATTTTGGCATGTTTTGCTCTCTCATATTGACTGCGTGTTCATGTCTGGCCCTATCCTCTTTTCTCTCTACCTTAGACAAATTTTAAAAAGAATAGTGTAAACTCATCATCTTTACTTCCTCAAATCCCATTTGCTCTTCAATTCATTGTGTTCTAATTTCTTCCCTTAGCACCCCCTGCCCCTGGAATTCCTCTTGTGCAGATTCCTCCAGAAGTAACAATGCAAGGGCAAGAAGTTTATTTGGGAGGTGAAGGGGACACTGGAGAAATGTGGGAAGCAAGACAAGGGAGGGAAAGAGCCAATTTAAAAAAAAAACATTACCTAACCAATTCTCACCATGGGTTCCTGGAGCTTAGTCCTGCCGAGGACCCCTGGGGAACAGTGTAGACATGTGTGTCAGTTATCTCACCAGAGGGCTGGAGGAACTGGGATATTTATACACCAGTTCTTGTCAGTCGTTCGTTAGTCAATGCTGCTTCAAGGGTGGGGGCATTCATTCTTTGACACATCTAGCTTGTTAAGGAGATGGCAAAGTGGGCTGCAGCAGCAAGATACAAACCCTCAGGAAAAGAAAGGCAAGTGCTGGCACCTGGATGTGGGGCTGAGCACAAGAGTGGTGAGGGCAAGGGGTTATGGCCAAGGCACCAGTAGTGTTTGCTCTAATGGTTACCTGTGGCCTTCATGCTGCTTTTCCTAATGAATGCTGAACCCAGTCTGTATATCAATGGTGCTTTCTGTTGGATTTGTTGGGCTGTTCTCTCATTCAGTCTTTAAACTCTCTGTTCTCTTGGTTTCTTTTACTCTCTTCCTCCTTTTCTCTGCAGGAACTTTCCTTCTCCATCTTCTCGTGAGTGCTTACTCTTCTGCCAATTGCTTAACCTTGAGGTGCCCTAGGGTTCCATACTGAGCTCTCTGCTTATATGATTTTGCCTTCTCTTGTGGTTTTAATTATGACTCTCATGCTGATAACTTCTAAACCTTAATTCATCCTTGACATTAATATATGAGCCTATTCACTCAGCAGATCAATTTGATATTGGAAAATCTAATCTGTCTACGCTTGATTTCTTTCCTACAAAGCTTGTTCTTCTTTTTGTTTGCTATCTCAGCAAATAACACAGCTGTCCAACTAACCCCCCAAGTTGGAAACCTAAGCACATTGTAACTTCCAATTTTCCCTTGCATATAAATGCCTGCCAATTTGACTTTCTGATGGGAAGGAGTGCAGGATTGAGATCAAGCTAGAAACAAAGTAGTGGGAATGGAGAGAGTTGATAAAATAAGGCTCCTCCATAGCACGTATGGAGGGATTGGCCTTTGATGGGAACAAGAAAAGCTGTTAGATTGTGCAAAGTAGGGAGAGACCCATTAATAGGCATTAAGACAGAGGTGGGTCACGCCGGAGAATGAGTGAGCTAGAAGTTTGAGAAGGTTAGGGTATACCTGGAATGTTAGAGACCAGGCTTCTAGGCAGTAGTTAGGGCTGGCTGAGCTCAGCTCAACAGAGCTGTATATAAATCATTTGTTCTTAAGGAGCTCTTTCTCCAGTGAAGGAAACAGATTGCCACCTCTGAAATCATCAGTGGAATCACACAACTCCACATCCACACTCTGCTTCTCTTCCAACTTGTTTGCCAAATGCCCTCACAACAACTGTTCTTAAACTTTACCATGTGCCTCCAGTGCTCTGACTCCTCCATTTTTATCTCCATCTATCAGACTCTTCACTTTCCAAATTAGAAATGATATCCCAACATTTTAATATATTTCACAAATACCCTAGAATCCCCTGCCTTCTGAATATTTGTCTTACACCCCTGGGAAAACCCCAGCCTTTGATGAACCCAACTAACTGGCTTCACCATGCTTGATTTTGGGCAGCTAAGCATCACTGGAGAAAAGCACTCAGCAGGACAATAGTAGCTGGGCATAAGCAGAATTGTGTTTATCCTATCACTAAGCGGTTTCCTTTTGGGCAGTTACAGTTCAATTGCATGCATTCAGACAAAAAAGGAAGCACATACTTCAAAAGTGTCATGTATGCACGTGTAGTTTATATGCTCACACAATACTTCACATGTATCAGGCTTACTGATGTATAATTTACATGTGGTAAAATTAAACTCTTTTGGCATACATTTCTGTGCACAGAGTCCTATGACTACTGCCACAAGTAAGATATAGAATATTTTCATTATCCTTCAAAATTTCCTTATATTTCACCTTTGCAGTCAACTCCCCAACCTGTAGTAGCCAATGACCTATCTTCTGTACCTATAGTTTTGTCTTTTGTAGGATTCTATGTAAGTGGAATTATATATTATTATAGCCTTTCGAGTGTGGCTTCTTTTACTTAACATAGTGCTTTTGAACCATGTTGTTGCATGAGTCAATAGTTCTTTCTTTTTATAGTGGAGTAGTATATATAGAGTATATATGTATGTATGTGTGTGTGTGCGTGTGTGTGTGTGTATATATATATACATATATGTATCCATATGCAACTATGGCCCAACATTTTTTTTTTTTTTGAGACAGAATCTCACTCTGTCTCCAAGGCTGGAGTGCAATGACGCGATCTCAGCTCACTGCAACCTCCGCCTTCTGGGTTCAAGTGATTCTCCTGCCTCAGCCTCCTGAGTAGCTGGGATTACAGGCGTGCGCCACCACACCTGGCTAATTTTTGTATTTTTAGTAGAGAGGGATTTCACCATGTTGGTCAGGCTGGTCTTGAGCTCCTGATCTCATGATCTGCCCACTTCGGCCTTTCAAAGTGCTAGGATTACAGGCGTGAGCCACCGTGCCCGGCCCCAGCATTTTAATCTCTTTCACAAATACCCTAGAATCCCTTGCCTTCTGAATATCTGTCTTACACCCCTGGGAAAAACTCAACCTTGGATGAACACAACTATATATATATATGCATCCACATACAGTATATATGTATATAGTATACATATGCATCCATATAGTCTCTATGTGTATGTTTATATGTATGTGCATATATGTATATACATACGTGCATGTGTATACACACACACACATATATATGGATTCACATACCACGGTTTGCAACTCACCAGTTGAAAGACGTTTGTTTCCAGTTTTGGTGATTATGAATAAAGCTGTGAACATTATGTGAATGTAAGTTTTCCTTTCTATTGGGTAAATAACTGGGACTGGTAATGCTGGGTAATATGGTAGATATTTGTTTAAACTTATAAGAAACAGCTAAATTATTTTCCAAAGAAGTTGTAATATTTTGCATTCCTGCCAGTAACCAGGGCTTATTGTTAACACTTGGTACTATCAGCTTTAAACATTTTATTCATTCTGATTGGTATGTAATGGTATTCATTGTAGTTTTAATTTTGCATTTTCCTAATGGCTAGTGAAGTTGAGCATCTTTTAATGAGCACAAAGATAATCCACCAAAGACACTTATTTGGTGAAATCTCTGCTTAAATCTTCTACATATAAAAATTGGATTGTTTTATTATTGTATTTTGAGGGGTTTAAAAATATTCTAGATACAAGATGAGGGGTTTAAAAATATTTTAGATACAAGACATTTATAAACAATGTTTTTTGCAAGCATTTTCTCCAAGTCTGTGACTTGCCTTTTTATTTTCTTAATAGTGTTTTGTGAAGAGCCAAAGTTTTGACAAAGTCAGATTTATCAAATTTTACTATCATGCTGGTCTTTAATAGTAATTTTTATAAATTTTATAAATTTTATAAATGTTTATAATTTTTATAAGTTATAAAATAATAATTTTTAATTTTTGATACCCCAGTTTCTTCACCTCTCTGATGAGATACAGATGAGATACTGATGTACATGTCTACACTGTTCCCCAGGGGTCCCCAGCAAGGTCACACTTTTTGTGTTGTATTTAAGAAATCTTTTTCTAATTCAAGGTCACAAAGATCTTCTCCTATATTTTCTTGTAGAAATTTTAAATTCTAGGTTTTACTTTTACAGTATTATCCATTTTAAGTTAATTTTTTTTGTAATGGTGTGAAGTATGAATTGAGGTTCAATTTTTTTTGTATATGGTTTGCATATGGCTCAATTTTTTTTGGTAATTATTTCAGTTCAGCATCATTTGTTGAAAAGTTTCTCCACTGAATTACCTTTGCAATTTGGCCAAAAATCGGTTGATCATATATTTATAGGTTTATTTCTAGACTTTCTACTTTTTTCTATTAATTTATATATCTTTCACCAAAATCATACTTGATTACTGTAGCTTAGTAGTAAGTATTGAAATCAGTTAGTGTGAATTCTCCAACATTATTCTTCATTTAAAACAATTGTTCTGGTAAAAAATTATTCTAGTTTTTTTTACTTTTTCATATAAATTTTCAGTGTGTCAGGTTCTACAGTATATTATGGTAGGATTTTGAAAGCAATTGTGTTGAGCTTATAGATCAATTTGCGGAGAACTGTAACAATACTGAGTCTGATAATTCATGAACATGGTATAGCTCTCTATTTATTTAGGTCTTTTTTTGTTTTGTAGATTCTAGTACAATATGTACAGATCTTGCGCATATTTTGTTTGGTTTATACCTAAGATTTTATGCTTTTTGGTGATATCACAAATAGCATTCTTTTTCAATTTTGATTTCTAATTGTTCATTGCCAGTATATAAAAATGTAACTGAATTTTGTATATTGATCATGTATCCTGTGATTTTGCTAAACTTACCTATTCTAGATTTTTTGTGGTAGACTCTAGGGTTTTCTATATTGCAAATTATGCTGTCTTTGAATAGAGATGGTTTGATATTTTTCTTTTCAATTTATATGCCTTTTTTTTTTTTTGTTTTGAACTGCTATTTTGTTTAAAACATTTAATTTTTAGAGAAATATTTTAACAAGATTAAATTCTTGCCAAATTGGCTCTCTGGCTTATTACAAGGGATTACAGTCTGAAGGCCCAAGCCTAATAACACAAGGTGCTTGGGTTGGGTTGTTAGTTTATTCCTGTGCTTTCTTTATATCCTCATTTCAAAATATGGCTCAACTTTTCTCATGGCCTCTTGACTGATGTACTGTATTATCAAAACAGAGAATTGGCATGAGCATTCTTCGGATGTAAAGAATCACAGAGGTCCTAAATACTATTAGAATTACTATGGTGGTAATTGTTCAAAATTGCCTGATATCATCTTAATGGTTATGAGAGATGGTTACCAAAGCTCTAGGGATTGGATTTACAAGGTGGATTCAATTTCAGTTCACATTTGGGGACAATCTCAGTCTTGGAGGGAGTTAACATCTTGAAGAACAGTCATGTGGTAGTTGTCCATGTGTGGGCCAAAGACTGATGACACTTTCTTCTCAAACCCTACATGGCCGTGAATTATCTGTTTCCTCTATTCAGCTATGTGGGCAGTCTTTATAATTTCAACCTTTCAAAGCTGTGCTACAACATGATGACTAGAGCATTTTATATAGGACATGACTTTTGTGTACTAGTAACCTGTTACTTTCCTGTTTTGGGTTTGTCAGGGTGAATAATGTGGGGGTATTTTGTGGAAGCAGAGTCTAAAGAGTCATCATTATTGTCAGTGGTAAGGGGTACTGGCATAGCCCTGTGACTTAAGAGCCTTCACACCTCTTGCTGAGCAGATGGTCTCCCTTTCTGGAAGCTCCCTTGATACTTCCACTGCTATAATTTGGACATCTTTGTTGATCAGTTCACTTACTTGTCCATCTTCCTTGCTGGATGGAGTGTGCATAAGTCAGGATCAGAGAATCTTACAGTCATTCCCCCAGGGCCTCACTCAGGGCCTGGCTGATGTTATTGACTGAATGAGCCCTATGAATACACTTGTAGTCAGTCTGGCACAGTGAGAAGGGCTCTGGCATCATTCCAACAACTGGAGATTAAAACGGGGAAAAAAAAAGGCATGAATTGAAAAAGTTTGAGTCTGAGCTCTGATGCCTGTAGATTTCCTGTGTCTGAATTACTCATTCTAAGTCACACTTTCCCCATCTGTAAAATGAGGATATTATCTACTTCATTAGTTCATCATATTATAGTATTAGGTAAGTGGATATTATTGGAACAATTATTTAATGGATACATTGTGTCATTTAACCCTAACTACTAGCATATTATCTCCAACTCAGTTGCCTTTCCTGGTTGATTTGGAGTTCAGGGGCTGTTGCTGTATAAACTGGTCATCCCCATTACCATCAATGTGGCTGCTATTGCTAATAAAGTGCCAATTAGTTAATTAGATGCTCATATTACCTAGGATGCCACAGTGGCTGATTGCAGAGATACTTGCTGAGGGTGATGCCTGGGATCTGTGGGCTTCCGTGCTGGTCTCAGCACCTGGGTTTTATATTCAGCAGTATCTGTGGGGAGTTCGAAAACACTCACGCAGCCACATGTCTGGAGGTCATACAGGCAATCCAGAAAGTGTAGAGATTCCTTCCTCAAATTTCAAGGGATGTGTTCCAACCTTCCAGGCTACAGTTCACTCTACAAGTTTTAATAACATATTTCTGCGTTTATTTTTTTCTGGTATCCTCAATCCAGTATGAAAGGTATCAGCTTTGCTAACTTGATATATCATTTGGGATTTTCAAAATGCTATTGCTAATACCCGAATATAAATTTTATTTATAATATTAAAAACTTTCCAAATTACACAAAAGCTGTGATCCTCATAAGTTTTGTCCCTAGAATAAAATTATGTGAACTTCCTAATGCATGCATTTTGGTTTTTGTGTATTTGTTTTTTAAACTAAGAACTTTGATGATGCGCTGAAACTATTCGACATAGCTTCATTTCAAAGGCAGTCACATAGAGTTCTGCTGTCTAAATAAATTAAAGCTGATATCACACAACATTTCAGTTGGGTAAGCTTGCAGGCAATGCTTGTCTGGGCCACACGTTTATAATGTCTAATGTCCTTATTGGATGTTGTTTATCTCCTTCTTGAACAAGATTTGTTCCCCCATCAAAGTGGAAACATGTCAGTATGTTCACAATTTTGTAAGTGCATATACTCTATGTGTATATGTATGTACATTCACATCTTCATGTCTATAAGTAGTAAAAATTTTTTTCCAGGAGTGGGCGTACTTTAATTTCCTTTGTGTTTTTCTATGTTTCAAAATTATCTACAATGATTAACCAGAAAAGTAATAATTATCATACTTAAAATAGAACTTTTAAAGAATATCTTTCCTAGACTCAGGCCAAGAAAAAAATATTATCATATAATTTTTGACCAGAGACTACCAGAATTAAGAAATTAAAGAGAGGGATTTTGCAGAATCCCTCAAAGGTAGTCTCAAAATCCACAATTATATTAACTGAGCACAGAGAGAGAGAGAAAGAGTATACATCACCTACCTGTGTCATGTGTTTTTCTTTTTCTCTTTGTAAACCAGATTGAAAAGGAAGATCAGGCCAACCCCAAAAAAGAAGTGATCAAGGAAGAGTTTAAAGTGAATGAACGGCCTTGGCTCCTGGACTCATTGCTTCACAACTCATCTACCCTTGGATGAAGTTATCTGGCTTCAAATATTATGCAGGGACAAACACCTGCTGATGCAGCAACTGCTGATGCTCATGGTCCCCATGGCCTGGGGGCCTCAGGGCAGCCTGCCTGGAGGTGAGCAGGGCTATCTCTGTGTGTTGTACTCCAGTCAGGGGGTTCCAGCAGCACCCGCAGGCTCCAGAGCTCCATGCACAGTTCTTTTTGTTTCACCTGCAGTCCTTTCTTCTCCAGGATATGCACAGGCCTCCAGGGTCTTTCATGGCTCAGGGTCAGGGTCACTCAAATGCCAACCCACATGTTGTCCTCCAAATATTCCCTTCTATCCCTGGCATCCTGTTGCTGAGCTCAACTTTTACTTTTTGACTTTCTCCTTTGTAATTAATCTCTGGGTTTCTCTCTTTCTCTGTGCCATTTGGTTTCCTTAATTAGTTCCCTGTGCCAGCCCACAGTCAGAGCCATAATTGGCTCTGGGGAAGATCCAAGTTATTTTCTGAGTAAGATATTAGACTGCCATATGATCCAGAGATGCAAAGAAATCCCTAGAGAGTGTAGGAGTTGTCTAAATCCATGTGTCAGTTGTAGCCAGCGAATTGTGTTGAAGCAGAGAGAAAAGGCATGAAAAGCAGCCCTCTCCCACTCCTCAGGGCCCTGTCTCCAACCTTACATGAGGCTTTTTGAACATCTCCTCCTGGCCCAGCTGGGGTGAGAGCAAGTCCTCTAAGGCACTGCCTTTGAGCCTTGCTCAGCCCATCTGAATCATCCCAGCTCTAGAATTGACTGCTTTCAAATTGTGTGACCTTGGGAATGTTATCTGGCTTCAACCACAATGCCCTACCCCCAGCCCCTCTCCCAAGTGATCCTAAATACATGGCGGTTTCCCGCGACCCTACCCCACCTCGGGACACAGGCTCATGGCCTTATGGCACTTCACCACCAGAAGGGATGCTCAGAGTTCCTATTTCCACATCTAACCCGCTAATTCCTGGGAAAGTCTGAGGCCTGGTCCCCCTAGTGCTTTCCCTGGCTGGCCTCTTCACATTTTCATTTGATGGTGGAGTGAGATCAGGAAAAATAGGAGAGGAACTTTGCCCTGGGGGAGAAGAGAGTTAAGTGTGGAAAGGGGTGAGTTATAGGAGGTTAAGCCGTCCAAGATTTCTCTCCCTGTGCGGGAAGCCATTTCCTGATGTGAGGGGGTTTGAACCCAATTATAATGGGACAGGGTTGGGTATTGACTTCCCATCTCTTCTCTCTGTTTTTCTCCCACTATCTGTAGCCCAAAACTCTTGCAGAGGACTTTGATCTTTAGTATGGGCTCTTGGTCAGGGTCCTAGGAACTAACCCTGATCCTCACTCCACCCGGATCTACCACGTCCCCTACACACAAACACATGCTGCGGGGAGGGAGTTTTCCCCTGGGTCAAGTGGAGGATCCTTAGATCACCTTGTGCTCCTGTGGACTGGTGTGTGTGTGTGTATGTGTGTGTGTGTGTGTGTGTGTGTGTGTCGGGAAACTTAGCTTTCAGAGAATGTCTTTGGGCTCTCACTTTCTCTCTCACACACAAATTCTGGGGACTTCTCCAAGTCCCTGAGGAACCTGACCACTGAAGCTGATCATGAGATGATTGTACGCCAACACACCGCCTTCAGTGGCCTGGTCTTGACTTAGGGCTGCACTGTATTCTCAGCAGTGGCCTTGCAGGAGCCCTTTTGAACTGCTTTCCCTATTCAACCCAGAGTTGGGGTGGTGGGAGAAGAGGGGTTGGAGTGAATCCGTCTCTATTCAAATTCCAGCTGGGATTACTCTGGGAGTCTTCCTGGCTTGTTTTGGGCCCAAACTTAGCTACATTGTTTATTGGCTCCCAAAGTCGGGATTGGAGAGTGAAAAGATGCAGGCAATGAATCCTTCTGCACTCTCCTCCCCAATCTCTCCAGTGCTTTTCTACCTAGGAGGCCAGTGGAAGGGAGAAGAGGCCATGCCGTAGCCCACAGGGGACAAGGCTCATTGTTCTTCCAGGCTTGGTTCACTCTGCTTTTGATTCAGAAGCTCTTTCCCTACCCAACAAGACTACACTTCCTTGCCTTCTTTCTGTTCTTTCTTTTTGTACATATAAACGGTATGTTGTGATATATTCTCAGTGCTTGTGCCTACCTTGGAACTCTGTTCTTGCTGTTCACTCCACATGTGATACTCTGGTCCAAGATCTTGGCCAGGTGCCTTCCGCTCAAATATCATCTCAGAGGTGCTTCCCTTGAAAACTCGGTGCTGTTTCCATAGTTACTCTATTTGATCACTCTAAGTTTTGTTGTCTTCATAGCACTTATCACCCTCTGGAACTAATCTGTTCATTTATTTACTTGTTTAATGCTTGGCTCTTTTCCCCTCCTAATGTAAACTCCATGATTGCCAACATCTGTTTATTTGCTCCAGTTCCCCCCTCCCCCCATGTTCCTGGCACTAGTAAGAACTCAATAAACACTTGTTGACAGAATGAATGTTTGTTTGTTGTTTTTTATAGGAATATTTTTTCAAAAGTTCAGGTATTTTTAAGAAGTCAAAGGTGTCTATTGTATTTAGCAACAAGGAGCTGTTGGTGACAGTGTAAGGCACTCTCTGTGTGAAGTAAATGGGAGGCGAGGAACAGGAATTTGCAATTGTAGATGCAACCCTCTCCACTAGGCTTGACCATGAAGGAAGGCAGAGGAATAGGGCAGGGGCTGGAGTGTTGCACTTACTGAGGAGGCACCTGAGCATGTGAAAGTGCTGCTGGGAGGGCGGCAGCGGAGTGGGTGTGTGAAGGAGAAGGAGTGGATCACTGATGGAGCCAGCAGCTGAGGAGTTGAGGGGGCCAAATCAGGCTCAGGTGAGAGGATCAGGCATGGAGCAGGGGTGCCTTTTCACTGGAAAAGAGGGAAGGAGAAAACGAGAGTGTAGATTATGGTGGATCTACAGACTTAGTAGCAGGACCTTGAGGCAGTTTCTGCCTGTGGTTTTGATTTCCTCTGCAAAGATGGCCTGTTCACAATGTGGGTGATGGCGTTGGGGTCAGAGGCATGAGGATGGGAGAGAGAGTTATAAAGAAATCATTTCAACTCACATCTTTGAAATGATCCATATAATTCTTTCTCCAGATGAATTTATATTTTTATTTATTTATTTAAAATTCAAGATAACATTTTGCCACTACATTTTTGCCTAGGACTTCATATTTAGATCTAAATTCCAGATCTAAACTTGAGGCTCATATGGTTCCAGGTGGAAGAAATAAGAGTTGGAGAAAAAAAAATGCAGAGTCTAATCCTCCCAGCGAATAAAGATTCATGGGGAAACTTTGACGAAGGGAAGTTGCAAAAATTCCACCAGATTACAGGGAGATGGACTTGTACTCTGAGATAGTAATTTGTTCCCTGTCCATCTAGGCTGCTGTTCTTACACCAGAGAATGCGGAAACTCAGGGCTGGAAGGGCCCTGGGAGGGCTTCCTGCCTGACTCCATCACATACGTCTCTGTCCAGTTAATAACACCATTACCAGGTATTTAGTATCTCTGCCTGAGTAAGATGAAGTGTCCTTAGTGGAAAAAGATGATACTGTTGACCCAAGAGTAGGGTGTGCAGTTGTTACTTGGAGAGAATTTGCATACTCACTCTTTCTATTGTAGTAGAGGTATACTCTTGCAGGAACAGTTGGATAAGGCGAGTGATAAAATAACTTCTTATTGAACATCAACTACGCATTCACCTTACATCACAGGATGCTTTGTGTTTGTAAATGGGAAATGAGAGAGATTTTCATGACCCCCATGGCCACTGAAACCATGACCTTTACCTTACTACCATGATGTGGCAACCTAGAATTTTCTAAACAGAGATTGGTTTAGAGTACCCTAGTGTACTTGGAGATCCCACTGTATGAGATAAGAGGAAAATGGAGCCAGCAGGACTCCAGGCCACACCTTCACATCAACAAAAGTAGTGTTTAGTGTCTATGCTGACTCCTAACTTCATATAGATGAAGGATTTTACTGGAACAAAAGAGTCTGACTACATTTTCACGAATGCAACAAATATTGATAGAATCCTCATGTTAGTGATTTTTCTAAATGGTTTACTGAATTAAAGAGTGTACTCTTTGACATCACAGGTTTGGGTTTAATTGACTGGTATTTCAGTGACTACTCATTTCCTCTTAGGCAACAATTTACCTATCATCAAGTTCAGTGCTTTGACTTTGATCAACTGACTGGGTTAACCAAAGTGCAGATGAGCAAAAGAACACAGATTAGGAAACAGTCCTGATAATTATTCCTATATTTTCAGTTTTAAACAAATTTATATAAAAGTATTATATTTTACATGGCACTAAAATCCATTTCTGTTGCATAAGCTACATTGACATATAAACGACATTGGTAAATGTAAAATAGATTTGAGGAGAGTAGAGAAAACAGGAAGCTACAGCTTAAGTAGTGGCCTGACGTCATAGCAAATCAGTTATCTATCAGATTTTGATCATTTGGCTCAAAAAGATCTCTTAATAAAACTAAGTTCTAAAAAAGTATTAAGTCTAATTTCCAGCATTCATATTGGGTTGTGAAGCATATGCACTCTCTTAAGAGTCAATTCATTACCTGAGGCTGGGGATCTGTGGGACCCAGTAGTGGTGTCTGGAGAGACTGGTGGGCCCCTCTCTAGAACCTAAAAGATGCAAGGATTTTATAGAGGGAAAGGTAAATAATGCCAAGTTACTGGGGTCTAGAAAGAAAGTTTTCTTTTGGAGCAAGAGGGTGTAAGTTTCTAAAGTTCCTTCAGCAGGGATGGTGGTCTTTTAGTTAAGAGGTTTAAAATCACTAGGAAGAAAGGGTGAGGAAGAACGTCTGGGTCCCTGTTTGAGACGGTAACTGATGGTGGTGGAAGTCCTTTCTGCAGTGAGTTAATGGTGTGTATTTCTGATAAAGGTGGGAAGTTATTTACATCAACATTAACCAAATCTACCCTTCATGCAGAACGAAAGAGCTCTTGGGTCATTCTCTATTAATGAAACCATACCAGGGTCAATATTAGAGTGTCTCTATCTCTGAAATACAATGAAAATAATTCCCTGGCCCAGGTGGTGGCCCATGCTACCTCCAGGCAGTTCTACTTGATTAATGATGCAATGGAGATAATCCTATTGCATCCACCGTCAAGGAGAGTTGGGTAGTCTGTCATTCAGAGGAAGTGGGACTCAATAGACATTTTGACTATTTATTAACTCAATCATGTTTACATGCAGATCAGAGGGTAAAGTTTTTCTTTACACCTTATATATCCTTCTCTTCCAAGGTGGAAGTCCATTCACAAACAATTCACTGCTAGGCAGACCTCTTTCCTAACAAGAACAGGTGGATGGCATAGTGGGGATTAGAGCACCTCAGCACTCACAAGGGCATGCTATGGGATGCCCCAGGCTAGAAGCCCTAGGCTGGCTTCTAGGACCTCTTATTGATGGAAGTTATTTAGTGGATCCTCCTGGATTTGATTTTATTTCTCTAATCTCTTAAGCACATCAACCTTTGGGTTTGCTACCTGTAATTTTTGTCTTAAGAAGGCAGCATCTCTATTCTTTCCAGAAAGAAATCTCGATGCAGGAAGAAGAAAAAGCCTGGTATCCTGCCTGTTTTTGTTCTTATGGAGATTCAACAGATTTTTACATAATCTGTTTTTATGATAATTCACCCTACATTTCTTGAATTCTTTGTGAACATCCTTTCTCCTGTAGCTGTGACAGCTTCTGTTCTTTCTCTTAGGGCTTATGAGCTTTCTGAGTCAGATCCTTTAGCAAAGCCTTAGTTTTCTGTTCAGGGAGATCATTAAGGATCTCTATTGCCAGCTGCAAGATTTTGCATGTATTTTCAACTAGAGCTTTGGCTGGCAGCAGTTAAAAAATCATTTTCCAAGTTTAAATTTTTGTTCTTCCAGCGGATGCCTTGCTGACACTTCATTATTTGGCTTAGAATATAAATGGCATCTTTTTTTTTTTTTTTTTTTTTTTTCCAATTCTTGTTAATGTGGATTTTTGCATTGTCTGATGACCCTAACTTTTCATCTTTTTACCATGGTAATCTGCCAGTTAACTCTTAATTTTCAGATCGTCTAGTTCATTTCCTTTTTTGTGCGTTTTCTCCTCTGGCTCAAAGATCAACTGCTTTCAGCTGTCTAGTATATTTATTCATAACTGCAACTGCATTATTTTCCTAAACCACAGCTTCTTTCTGAGACTTGAGATCTTATCTGATTTGCTCACTGCCTCAGTAGGTAGGGGGTGGGGCAGGAGCAGTTAGGGGCAGAAAGAGACCACAGCCTTCTATTTACTGTAGCCTCCCCATGCCCCTCCAAACAATCTGTACTGCCACCTCTTTTCTTCTAACTCCTATCTTCCATTTCTTTCTTCACCTCAGTGCCTACATCTCTGATCACAATATCTGTTTTTTTTTTTTTTTTCAGCTTAAATTTATAGAAGATCTTGGTTGATAGATTTGTAGCAGAGCTACTTAACAACCTTTCTATATTTTTATTGCTCTGGACTTTATACTTCACTGCTTTCTCTTTCCAGTTCTTGCCCCTGGCTGCTGACTCTGATTTTCCCCAAACCAGTCCTGCTCTGATTTATGCAGTTTCCCACCATCAAGCCACCAGCAATGAGCCCTGATAATGGTGCTGACCCACAGCCAGGTGCATTCTGTCTCCAAGTCTCTCTAATTCCCACATGGCCTGGTGACACAGTTACATTAGATTACGTTGGATTAGTCCTATCACTGCTGAATCTGCTTTCCTTAACTTGTGTTCACCTACAATTTTAACTTACTATTACTTGCATTGTTTTAAGTCTTCAAAAGTCCTCAGTCAATGTTTGAACACAGCTTCTCATGTGACACTTTTCCTCTTCTGGTCTAAGTTTCTTTTTGGTGAGCTCTTGGGGTCCTACTAAGAGAATTTCTGCAGTCCAGAGAAGGAGGAGGGAGCATCTGGTACCAAAGTACCAAATGTGTTCATGAAAGAGTGTGTGTGTGTGTGTGTGTGTGTGAGAGAGAGAGAGAGAAGAGAAAGTGAGGAGAGAGGAAGAAAGGAAAAGAGATTGGTCTTCCCTTTTTACTTTTTGTAGCTTTCTTCTTTCTGCTGCTTGTTGTGTTTCGGGAGAGGTAGTTTTCCTCCCTTCAATTCCCTATGTCTCCTTGCTGAAAATCACACTGACAGGAAGTCATGGCTCCTGATACAGTAAACCTCAGGTTGGTCCTTGCCCATCCAAGAGGTTTGACTGGCAATTCACTCTAATTTCTTCTCCCTTCTGACTTGTAAAACTCAAGTATCTGTGAAAATGAAAAAACTTTAGTGTACATATCTTACCCAACAAGGCTTTATAAAGCTGCTTCTTAAGGCAGCTCTATATTATTATTATTATTTAGACAGAGTCTTGCTCTGTTGCTCAGGCTGGAGTGCAGTGGCACAATCTCGGCTCACTGCAACCTCTGCCTCCCAGGCTCAAGCAATTCTCGTACCTCAGCTCCCAAGTAGCTGGGATTATGGGCATGCGCCACCACACCCAGCTAATGTTTTGTATTTTTAGTAGAGACAGGGATTCACCATGTTAGCCAGCCTCACCTTGAACTCCTGGCCTCAAGTTAATCCTCCCACCTCAGCCTCCCAAAGTGCTGGGATTACAGGTGTGAGCCACAATGCCTGGCCAGGCAGCTGTATGTTTTAAACATTTAAGCCACCATTAGGATATAACTACTTTAGAACAATGGTATATAGTGACTGTCTCATACAGGGAATGCAACAGCCAGCTTGGTTATACCAGGACATTATTTATACTGGGGAAAAATCAGGCTTGTGTGTATATGTGAGTATAAGATTTATTTTGTCTTAAAATCTGAGCCCCCTGTTTAAAATTTTTTAAGGGACTAACCAACTTTTGCTCTTCACTCTTAATGCTTTTTCTTTTGGAGTCCACCTTTCATGGAACCCTGCAGCATTAAACACTTTTATATTTGTAATATATTTAAAAGATAAAAATGAAAGTGTCTGCTCCTAAGTTCATGGGCAAGTCCATTCATCACAAGTGTTGCTGGCCAACAGAGTCAATATTTGCTGACTGAGTAAATAATGAAACAGTATTAAAGATGAAGTCATTTATGGTTTTACTGAGTATGTAAAGACTCAAAAATGAAAATTCCAACTAAAAAACAGAGGGTCCAAACCATAACTTTTGATGCCAAAACTATGCAACTACCTCAGAGGACAGGGGAGCACACCTAAGTGTATAATACCATCTTCTCCTCTTATGCTACCATCTTTGCCACCCACATGGGGCTTGATGCCAAGAATCACAGGTACATTGCACATAACCTGTATTGACAAGTGCTCATTTTAATTGGTTGATGGTCTTGTGGTGGTGAGTGGGTATGGGAGGAGAGTGGGTCTGGACTAAAGGTATGGAACCAGGCTAGCTCTCACATTCTCACCAGAAATTGGAGTTGACCACAGCAGATATTGCTTCTCTATATGTATGTAAGGTAGTTCAGAGAGAGGAACCTGGAAACAGATATCCCTGTGGTGGAATTCCTGTTTGAAGGTTATTACTTGTGTGACCTTGGACAAGGGACTGAAGGTCTCTAAGCTTCATTTTACAAGTGAAGACAATTTTTTTTTTAAAAAAACACATTAAGCAGTTAGTATAAAGCTTGCATGTAGGTAGCGCTCATACAGCAAAACAAAAAAAGTTGCTTATTCACATGTTCATAGCACTATTCACTATTTGCATTTGCTCTTATACTCATATGTGTACTTGATTATTACTTGTCTCCACCACTAGAATGTAAAACTCATAAGAGCAAGAACCATGGCTTTATACCTTGATGTTGTCCCTCATTTATCCCCCCAATTATTTGATATGGACAACCATTGTTTTCTGGAATGTATGGAAACAGTTTTGAAAGCATGGCCTTCAATCCCCCTCTGATCTACTTTTTTAAGCCACCATGCTATTGATTTGGCAGAGTATGGACTTGGTTTACTTTCTACTCTGCTACAATACACAGACTTTGCCTAGAAATGTCCCATTTTTGTAATTCATTTTGAAAAGATAATTATAATAGCGAGAAACGTAATTATTATCAAAGTAAATATCTCATTCTCTTTCTTAAGATGCACACAGTATCAACTTTTACACAAAAGGGTCCATATACTGTAAGATTTGCAGTAAGTTGCTGACCTCTTTCCTAAAACTTTCAGGTTGGTTTTGCCCTCCAGCTCAACCAGTTATTCAATAATTACATCTGTGATTTAGACAAAAATATGACTTTCTTCCTAGTGGGGAATAAAGCACTTGAAGGGCTACAGCCAGAGACCCTGTGCTAGCCTAGGACCAAGAGCAAACTAATGCCATCCATTTAGAGCAAAAGAAATGGGCAGAGTCCTTCCTCTGTGACCAGTGAATTTTGGATGCACTGCAGTCCTTTGCCTTCATTATTCAGAGTATCTAGAAGTAGATGACACAACGTCAGATCTTCCACAAGAACCCTTGCCACCATTCCACAGAGTAACTCTCATGATCAAGGTGCTTGGTCCTACTTAAGCTAACAAAAAATTGGCTTTCACAAAACAATAATCAACCAATCAAAAATCCTTGGATGTTACAAATCATTTTTCCTCTGCCCTGAGCAGTATTTCCATGGGTATTTCTATATAGGGTTATCTACAGCTAATATTTATAAAGTAAGATTTCACTGGAGTATATTTGCCTCTCAGTTTAATCTGATATATATCTTGATTTTTAAAAGAAATCATCTGATTTGTAAACATACACTCAGTTTCTTGATATTTCTTCTTAACCTATGGCCTAAATCTTGACGAGTTTGCTAAATTTTAATACCTTCCCATAAAAGCAAATTTAGTAAATTAATACACCTTCCAGTTGTTGGCATTTTGAGAACACTGGCTCAAAGAAAGTTTCAGGAAAATGGGCAAGAACACTGCAATCTTGGAAAGGACATGGAGTTATGTACCAAAAACTGGGCTGATACATGGTTTTATTTCTCACTAGCTGTATGAGCTTGGGAAAGTCATTTAACTCATCTGTGCCTCAGTTTCTTAATTAATGACTGACTTGCCTTCCCCACAGCGCAATTGTACAAACCAAAGGAAATAAAAGTTTTAATTTATCCCTGCCAAGTCCTGATGGCTAAGAAAAAATTATAATCTAAAGGTTTAGCATACCTAGATGAAAATATGTTTTCTGAGGGAATATCATAAAGTGGGGGAGGGACTGGGATTGCCACCCTTCAGACACGTCTCACCCTCTTGGTCAAGGAGCAGTATTTATTTGTGAAGAAAGGAGGGAGGCCAGTCGGGGATGCATAGATACAACCACTGGGAGAATAACTGTGGGTTGAACAGCTGCATATAGAATTGTAGTTTGACAGGTTTTCCTGTCCATTAGCACTTTGAAGATGCCATCCCATTGTCTTCTGACCTCTGTAATTGCCACGGAGAGATCTGCTGTCAGTCTGCTTATCCTTCCATGGTAAGTAAATTGTGTTTTCTCATTGTTGCTTTTAAGATTTTCCTCTTTGTCTTTGGTGTTCTGAAGTTTCACTATAAAGTCACTAAGTACGGATTTATTTTTATTTATTCTGTTCAGGACTCAAGTTTCTTCAATCTGAAGATACATGTCTTTCTCCAGGGACATGCGGAAAAAAAAAAAAAAAAAAGATGTTGCACAACCATCAAAGTGGCAAAAATAAAAAAAAAAAAATCAAGTATTGGCAAAGATGTGGGGAAAATTCTCGTAAGCTACTGATGAGAATTTATAAACTATTATGACACCTTTGGCTTGCAATCTGGGGATACTAGCAAAGCAGAAAATTGTATAACTTGTGATCAAGCAATTATGATTTTAGGCACCCATCCTAGAGAAAACTTGAATTCATAGAAGAAATAGGTACACGTAAATCTGTTCAATGAATCATTGTTTGGCATTGAAAAGAGGAGAGAGATAAAAAGAAATTACCAAAATGTCCACCAATAGAATGAGTGAATCACCTGTGGTATATTCATAAATAAAAATCTTAAGTAGAAGTTAAAACAAATCAGATATATGCACCTTAGATAGATAAATTTAGAGGACAAAATGAGGAACATAAAAAGCAAATAGTAGATGGCAAATGTAATATAATGTACTATGCATAAATTTTAACAACACACAATATTATATTGCATATTGCCCAATAAGCAGAAGCCATAAGGTCTCACACTTTCCTTATAATGCAATAAAATAAAAGTGACCAAAAAGTAAAAGGGTATTCCAAAAATAAAACTATCCTTTTGGAAAAAAAATTTTAAAATAGTTCCTGATTTGAAGACGTAACAGAAATTAAAAGCTATATACAAATGGTTAACAATATTAGGTGGACATATTTGTTTGAAGAGATGGGTGAAAGATAGTTGAAAAGCCTGGGGGTATTTTCAAGGTTATATGTCTTAGAAAACAAAAATACTTGTTTGGGTTCAATTTTGGATCTGGGCTTGTTCTTGTGGCTTCTGATGATTTCTGACATGGGGAAAAATGGGAAGAGTTGAAATACATCCTTCTACCCAAACCTTCCTTTAGTAATAGATAGCAAAATGAAGAAGACAATAGAATGTTGCAGAATGTGGAGGGATGTAAAATGGACAGTACTAGGGTAGAGGGAAAGTCAGATTAGAGGAAAGAAAAAGCATCAGGAACAGTCTTGTGCTAGGAGCTGGTGTGGCCAAGCACAGTCAGATGCTCAAAGATCCAACAAGGCCATGGTTCTGTGTCCTTGAGTGGGCACAACCATTCCTAGCCAAGTTTAAGAGGCAAGTAAAAATATGGGGGCAATGTCAGATGAAGTCTTGTTCAGGGTATGGGGCTAGGATGAGAGAGAATGCCACAGAATAGGGAGGAAGAGTGATAGATCCAGATGAGATACAGCTCAGAGTGCCATGCCCCCAGAAAGAGGAATCAGGCAAGTACTGTCCCAAGGCAGCTGGAGGGTGAGGGCTGAGTGCCCTGGCTTTCTCACTTGGGGAGACCATGGGTCTCTGTGGAAATTCCAATAAAAAGGCAGGGAAATTTGACTGCATGGAATCTTCAGGTAGAAATGTTTCTCTTGCCTAAATTCAGGTGCTAAATAAACAACAAAATGGTAACCTCTACTATGAAGCGTTTCCAATGATGGGGTATCTGAGGCCATTACATTCCTGAGAATAACATGGTGAGGTGCAGGGTGGTGGTGGTGGTGAAACATACGACAGACCACTGTAAGTGAGAACAAATTACTGGCCCAGCCCAACCCACACCAGATAAGAAATTTAATATCCCTTTGGCTTGTTTTAGATTTTGGCAAAGCCAGGCCCATAGCGCTTGCTGGGCTCTCTCTTCCACATCATCCAGAAGACACACATTTGCTGTGGAGTGATTGTGGAGGTGAGAGTATAGTGCATATTAATTCATGCAAAAAGTTAGATATTAGCTCAGAAATGTTAATAACAAGAAAATACTGAATTCTCTGTTTGTCTGTTGTGGAAATAAAACCTTCTGGGGATGAATCAAAACTATCTGATAATTACTTGAAATGGGTGGATAGCTAAATGTAATGTGCCTTGGATATTATAACTAAAAGGTGCTATAATCCAGTTATATTCTTTGTCTTTTAAGGATTGGTTCTGAGGAGCACTACCAGTAAATATTGCAAAAGTTACATAAAGCTCCAAAAGCTACTCTGTGTAAACTTCTTGAGTGGGAATTCTCAACCATAATATATGGCATATGACTGATAATTCTGGATGTTAACTGATTTTTATGTTCTGATGTTTTGACTGGTTTTGGGAAAAATTTTGGGAAAAAAGAGTTATCCTTGTAAATACCCAACAACTGGGTCTCTGGGTAAAAAGGCCTAATTTATAGAGAAAGCTAATTTCCATGGTGTAAATATTTCCACAATGCAGATTTCTTTTCTTTTCTTTTCTTTTTCTTTTTTCTTTTCTTTTCTTTTCTTTTCTTTTTTTTTTTTTGAGATGGAGTTTCACTCTTGTTACCCAGACTGGAGTGCAATGGTGCGACCTTAGCTCACTGCAATCTCCACCTCCCGGGTTCAAGCAATTCTCCTGCCTCGGCCTCCCAAGTAGCTGGGATTGCAGGCGCCCACCACCATGCCTGGCTAATTGTGTATTTTTAGTAGAGATAGGGTTTCACCACGTTGGCCAGGCTGGTCTCGAACTCTGGACCTCAGGTGATCCACCCACCTCAGCCTCCCAAAGTGCTGGAGATTACAGGCATGAGCCACCACGCCCGGGCCACAGTGCAGATTTCAAGCTATGAACATGATTCTCTGGAGTTTACCATTTATCTTTTAATGGATAAATTTGATGCAGAATTGGGAAGAGAAGCACACAATTGACTCTCGTCAACTGGCACAGGCTGGCGCCAGTGCACCACTGTATATATCCATGGACCTCTGTGAAGCTACAGTTTACTACTAAAATTTGCACTCCATAAATATACAAAGGAACTAGTAACAGAAAAAATATAAAGGGAATACAAATTAAATTCAAATTGCGGAGCTCAAATGGAGAAAATTGACAGATAATATTTTTGAAACATCGAAAAGTAGTATTTGTCTATATTCACCTTTTATTATCTTTTTCTTTTCCTTTTTTTTTTTTTTTTTTTTTGAGACGAAGTTTCACTCTTGTTGCCCAGGCTGGAGTGCAATGGTGCGCGATCTCAGCTCACTGAAACCTTGGCTCACTGTAACCTTCACCTTCCGGGATCAAGTAATTCTCCTGCCTCAGCCTCCCGAGTAGCCGGGATTACAGGCGCCCACCACCGTGCCCAGACAATTTTTTGTATTTTTAGTGGAGATGGGGTTTCACCATGTTGGTCAGGCTGGTCTTGAACTCCTGACCTCAGGTGATCCACCCACCTGGGCCTCCCAAAGTGCTGGGATTATAGGCGTGAGCCACTGCACCTGGCCTGTTGTTATCTTTTATTAAGCAAACAGGGTATCTATGTATCATACTGAGAGTTCTGAGCTCTTAGTTTCTTTGGTGTTCACCTAGATGGAGGCTGGGGCTTCCTTCCTTTCAGATATTGGTGCTAATGTGATGCTGACCAAAGAATTGATGGGATCTGCACACTGTAAAGCCAGTTTCAGGATGGTCAAGAAAGAAGAGAAGATATGAGCTGCCTGAATTTTGGGGTGATGGCATTGAAATTTAGACTTGTGATTTGGTATGACAATATACGTCTTTCTGTGATTGTTAACATTAATGAAAACAAGAAAAATTAGTTGCTCAAAAGTTGAAAAATGGATTTATAAACTTTTTATTAGAGTAAGGCAAAAGATCATATTAAAATAGAGGTAAATTAGAAATGTCAATAAGAACCCACGGACATTTTTTAAAAGGAGACTTTATCTGTTCTGTCCCTACAGTGATTTATGCTCTCGGATATTTTTGCTGTCATCCTGACAAATTCTAGTTGGAATGTGGAACAAGCTTATTTGTAGACCTAGTGCCTGTGGCTTCTAAAACAATTATCTGAAAAGAGAAACCACTGCCCGTTGGAAGAATAGTTGATTCCATACCTCGAGCTAGGGAAAAACAAATCAGAATTAGTCTGTGAATTCTAGATGTTGAGAGAAAGCAAGGTTTCATTAGGGCATCAGATGCATAGGATGCAAAACAGAAGATGAAATAAAATTGCCTGAAAAATGCACCTGAATTTCTGACATTGTTTACTGAAAAGCTGTGTATTGATGAACCCCAATTATGTGAGGTCAACATTTAAGAGTTTATAACCAACAGTTTGAAAATGCAGGGTGTTGTTTTTTTCTATAAGGAGACAAAACAGTCAGAAGGGAGTGTCGCAGGACGTTATCACAGTATCAAAGATCTCTGTGAAATGTGGTTCATTTGCTAGAAAATAATGTAAGCCTTGTGGAGAGAATCAGGGTTTCTAGTGATGCTAGGGATGACCTTAAGAGTTGTTCGTAAACTGAACTTTTTCCTTAGTCTTTCAGCAGCAGCTGCACAGAGTAGGTCTGCCTCTTCCCATGAAAACCACACTGAGTTTCATCAACTAGTAGTGTGTGGGCACTATTTCAAGTTATGTCATGTTGGTTACGGCCACTTATCCAACAGGGCTTTCCTCTGTGCAGGGCTCTGCAGCCTCATTCTATGCTATTTTTATTATCACGTGTCTGTGTGCCTCATGTGGCAAAGCAGAATAAGCTTCTCTACCCACAGTAGGGCTCTCTATGGCTCACTATGACTCACTCTAAGGGAAGAAAATCTTACAGATGTCAGAAAATGTCAGGTAAGTGGACAGTGATAAACTCAAAACATCATGTGGTCAATATCAAAGAGAAAAACATTATGTTGGTGAAGGATAAGTATCAAAGCTAGTTAAAAAAGTAACAGGAGAAATGTAAAGCAAAGGGGCAATACTCCACAAAAATGTAGATTGTAACTGAGCTTCTTCTCCTAAAGAGATTTAAAAATAAACTATAGAAAATACGTGAAGAAACAAAGTAAAACACCGAGGGGTAAGTTTGATCATGAATACCTAGGGAAAAACATACTTGCACTAAAACAACCAGTTGATGTCTATAAGAAGTAAATATATAATAAAATAAGTGAAAAAAATGGCCAATTTAACACCAATTGGTGCCTGTAATAACATGTTTATTGGCAAAGTCCGTATTTTACATACATACTATGGTTTACACAAAATGTGAAGGAAATCAACTAACAACAGATCTATCATCAACACAGGATAGCAAAGCACTGAACATGTGCAACTAGGCGGTCAAATCACTTTCCCCGAAGGAGGTGGCAGGGGAGCCTGGTGTTAGCAAGAAGTGAGCAGCACTGTGGGATGGTCCAGAGGACAGCGTGATGGAGGTGGGAACTGGGTGGGATCAAGTGAAGATTGCAGGAAGCAGGGCTTTGGTGTTGTATACATGCATAAATCCTGAATGGGCGTGTGAGAGATCAGAGCCCTGCCATGGTCAGTGTCACCTCGCTTAGTCACTTCCTCTTCTCTCCCATGGCACTGAGACAACACACTCTGGGGCTTATGAGCCAAAATGGGTTTGCAGCAATCAAGACAGCCTCCTTCTCCAGACAAACTGCTCTCCTTGCTCCTAACATGTATGAAGAAAAGGTGAGACCCTTGGAGAAAGGGTGAAGAGGGAGGCTATCAACATAGGAGCATCCATCCTTTACAGGCTCTTTAAATAACTGCAGGTAACTGTGGGACATTCTGCTGTGGACACCATTGAAAACCTATTGCCTGGACATATGTAAAAAATCCTGGATGTATGTAAAATATTCAGAAGTTTCTATCTTTAGATCTTCAGTAAGCAGGAGTGACAGGGGTCTGAATGAGACAAGAGACTTGTCTTGCCTTTGCAACAGTGAATGTCAGCTTGAGGAGAAGAAAAGGGGGACTTCAGTGATAATTACTGGGGTGGGCTGGTTTGTTGGCCTCATTGTGAATGCCTGAAAACAACTTAGGGGTATTTTCGGGAGTACAAATTCCTCTCTTCACAGACTGGGGACTTGAAGTCAATTTCTATTGTCGTAGGCAGGTGAGTTCACAGTCAAAATCATGTTCCATATACAATTCACTCATTCCTGCTATTCACTCTTCTGTCTTCCTGGCTTTGCTTCCTTACTTAGATGCCAAGGATTTCTACCACGTAGCTTTTTGATGCTGCTCTGCTTCTTCCTGGCTCTTGCTATCACTATCTGAACCTTATGGCACGCATAAGATTCCTGGGGACATAAGGTGTCTCTGGGGACAAGGGGATAATGATGAGGGAATGGGAGACAAGAAGTCAGGGGAGCAGTCCCTAAAGCACAACAGCTCCAAGAGTGGCCCAACTGAATGGAGTGTATACTTGTTCACAGGCTCCTAAAGTACTTGACTGCACCAGAACAAACTCACCATGCAATGGACATTGTTAAGTGTTCAGGCACAACCAACAATGCTTCCAACTGTTGTTTTAGAAAAAACTGAATTGTTTTCATCCAGTCACTGACCCGTCACCACAGATCCTTAAATACCATTTTCCCACTTCCATTGACATGTGTTAAAGATTTACTTTGCTATGCCCTGTTAGGTATTTTATAAGATACCATGTTATCTTATTTAGCCATAATGCAATAGTAGCTTACAGATGACAAAAAAACAAGGTTTAGAGACTGACCTAAAAGTGACACAGCTGATGTTCAGAGCACTTGAGATTCTGACACCTATGCAAACTCTACTTCTCATCCCTCATTTCCTAGCAAATCTCAATGAATTGAAACTGCCTGGTGTCCCCCTGCAGAGCTGGCAGGTCTTAAGGTGCCCTCCCTAATGGATGAGTTGTTCCTGCTGTTGCTGCCCTCTCCCCCATGTGAGTGGCCAGTATGCTTCCACGTGCTGTCTGGCTAGTGCTGGCCACTTGGTGAGTTACAAAGACTTGTAGGGAAAGTGGCATAATGCAGCTACTCCACACTTAGACCCTTCAAATCCAGGCAGAACAAGACCAAATGTCATAGGCCACAGCTTCAGATGGAATCTCTGTATTGAGCAAAACTCTGGTTCTCAACCTTTTCTGATCAGGTTTCGGCTTGTGCTGGATCATGATTCCCCCCAGGTTTACTACATCATCCTTCTCATTCAGCTTAATAAAATGCGGTCACCATTTACTGAATGTTGACTATGGGCCAGACACTGAAGCCCTTTAGATGTTTAATTTTTACAACATTTTGAGATATATAGCTTTATTATTCAAATTTTATAGAAGAAACAAATCAGCCCCAAGCCTTTAATAAGTGGCTTGAGATTTCAAAATTAGTACGAAATGTGGCAGGGATTTGAACCAGCAGCCTGAGTCACTAGCTTTCTTGACTGTGTATTGACCTGCCATCCCCTGGGGTTCTTGATTTTGCCAACTTGTCTGACTCCAGACGTTGACCACAGCTCTTCTTCCTTGTTTCAACTCAATGACTCACAGGCAATGTGGGTTTCTCAATTTCCAGCTACAGCTTTGTATTTTTTGAGCTGATGTTATCATTCAGCCAGACACTTCCTGACCTGGAAGTTTCCTGATCCCACTGGCAATACCACCCAAATGTTCAGGGCTTAATCCTTTGGAAAATAAATGGACTCCTTGTTCCCGCTGAGACCTACTCCAATGTTGAAAGCCAGGGCTAACTCATTTCGAAAGCCAGATAGGGCCTAAATTGCTATTTGCTGGGTCAATGTCTATCTATACTATTTCCTACCTGTTAAAAGACCTGCAGAAATCCAACTATATAAAATATAGGTTTATTGTTCTTTGTGTCAATGGCATGCATTATTTTGGCTATGCTAGACTGAAGTAACAAATACACTCAAATTATGTAACAGCTCAAAGATAATAAAAATGTGTGCCTTGGCTCAGGTGACAGTCTGGGTAGAAGTGTAGGTTTGCTGGACACTTTTCCTCCAGACAGTCATTTAGCCTAGTTTAAAGAACAACTCCTGGTTTATATTTAGAACAATGCCTACTCATTTTCAGGTGAAGGGAAATGGTCAGATATGTATAATTTTTGCTCCATTCCCAAAGATAAGTCCAACTCTTTTATGAGAGTCTCATAATTGGGTTTCTACTCAAGGACTTCTAGAAAAGAAATATACCTAGAATTCCAATGCAAACATGTTTGTGTGAATCAGTAACCTTCTCCTTCTTTTGTATGTCATAAAAAAGCAACAAATGAGTTGTTAAACGCTAAAATTAAACACCATTTTAGCAAAACTGGAGACAGATAAGATCTAAGTTTCCAAAAATTAGGGCTGCCAGAAACAATTAAAATAAGCTCAGGAGCTGCTTGGGGGAAGTGAATAGAAAGATGAACTGTTGGCAGTGGATTTCAGAAATATACTTTCTGTAGAAAAAGAAACACTCTGGTGTCCCCCTGCAGGGCCAGCAGGTCTTAAGGTGCCTTCAGAAGCTGAAGGATCTGGTAAGACAATGGAGATTGAGTTGAAACTATGAGGGGGTGGGAGAGAGATGGCAATGAAAATGCATGGTGAGCAGCAAGCAATGACAAACCTCAGAAAACACCAAAATGAACCTACAGAAAACTTAAAATAATAAAGACATCCATCACCTGCACACAGACAGTTGGGAAAACCCAACTAATTCAATGCTGAGAAAAATGAAAGGTAGCTGACCAAGCATCAGTGGAAAGGTGTAATTTAAAAAGTCAACAAAACCTATCAGATGAAGAATACCAGGAAATCTTTCTATCCCAATACTTTGCCATGAGTTAAAATAAAAGAAACCCTTAAGAAATCAGTTGCCTCTATGAAGGAAGGTTACCAAGTAGAAATGAAAGGACCCAAGGCAGGAGACAAAATGTGAGCTGTCAAAAACAAACAAAAAATAGAAAGCAATATCTCAGTACAAAGCAACCCTGCAACACCCTCATTTATCTTTTAATTGGTAAATTTGACCAGTCAATATTTCCAAGAGTTCTGGCCAGGTTCAAAACTACCTCAGGCAACCCCAAAGAGGGAGGGATGATAGACCCACTTTAACCTTACCCTTCCCACAAGCCTTCTAAAGAAGAAAATATGCAAAAAGTAAACAGCTACAAAACTTAAAAAGGAGAGAATTTACACATTTAATAATAACAGAACAAGGCCAATTACATTTGTTATATTACTAAGTATAAATGGGTTCAATTAACCTATTAAATGAAAAAGATTTTCAAATTGGATCACAAAGCAAACTGTACACAAGAGAAACATCTAGAGCAGAGTGATTCAGAAAGACTAAAAATAAAAGAATGGGCAAAGTGTATCTGAAATATCACCCCCTTCACACACACACGAAAGGCAAGGAAGTTCACAATCTTAATATCAAATGAGAATATTAGTTAGTGCCAAAAACTATGAAATGAGACTAATGCTGTTTATATAATGCTAGTATGCAGTTGATACACAGGTAATGAATATCTGTGCACAAATAACCAACATTCATTAAACAGAAATTACAGGATATGAAAGAAAATAAAGATCAAAATATAGTAGTCATAGGCAAAAAAGCAAAGATGTAGAAGTCTTAATAACAAAAGGAGTAAGATAGATGTGATGGACGTGTATGAATCTATTATTCCTGTGAATATAAGTGACAATGGTAGATTTGAGAATATGACTATATATTAGCCCTCAAATAAAACCTTAATAAATTCTGCAATGAAAAAAAAAAGATGGATACAAAGAAGAAATTAATAATAACAATGAAACTCAAAAGGATCTTTTCCCTTGGGTATTAGAAGCATCACTACCACCATCACTTCTCTCTCAAGCAAATTTCCTTTTTTGTTACAGAGGAAATACAAACCAAAATTATAATATTCTGATGAAACATAGTAAATGAAAACACTACAAATCATAAGGAATATAGCTAAGCTGTGCTGAGATGAAAGTTAAAAGCCTTAAGTTCTTGTGTTAGTCTGTTTGTGTTGCTGTAAAGGAATACCTGAGACTGGATAATTTATAAAGAAAAGAGGTTTATTTGGCTCATGGTTGTGCAGGCTGTACAGGAAGCATAGGGCTGGCATCTGCTTCTGGGAAGACCTCAAGAATCTTCCAATCATGGCAGAAGGCAAAGGGAAGCCAGGTGTCATATGGTGAGAGAGGGAGCAAGAGAGAGATGCCAGGCTCTTTCAAGCCAGATCTAGTGCTAACTCATAGAGTGAGAAATCACTCATTACCGCAGGAAGACACCAAGCCATTTATGAGGGGCTCACCCCTGTGGCCTTCAGGGATCACTTTTTAATACGAGATCCTTCCACGGATCACATTTTAATACGAGATCTGGAGAGGAGAAATCATTCAGACCATATTGGTTCTCATATCAATGAAAAAATAAACAGTGAAAGTACATGAAATAAGCACCCCACTGAAAATGTTTAAAAAAAAAACCAGCAAAATAATCCAAAGAAATGTAGAAGAAGAGAAAAAGGAATATGAAAATGAACATGAAAATAATGAAGTAGAAAAGAGAAAGCTTAATAACTCTGAAAGTTTATCTCTTATTTTTTTCAAACCCAGATCTTTGATTCCATCTTGCGAAGTACCACACTGTTCTCTGGAGCAGCCTCTGAGAGAGGCTGTTTCTACTGAGGAAGGAGAAAGTTTGCCACAGCTGTGAGAGGAGGGCACACGTTGGCTCCCTTAGTCAAGATCCACTGTCTCAGCATCCAACCTACTAGTCAGAAAACTCTGTTTAGTGATTGGTGCTCACTCAGCAACTTCCTTCCTTCCTTCCTTCCTTCCTTCCTTCCTTCCTTCCTTCCTTCCTTCCTTCCTTCCTTCCTTCCTTCCTCCCTTCCTTCCTTCCTTCCTTCTTTCCTTCCTTCCTTCCCTCCTTCCTTTCTCCCTCTCTCTCTCTTTTCTTTCTTTTGTTCTTTCTTTCTCTGTTTCTCTCTTTCTTTTGTACCTATGTAAAAGAAAACTACTAGTTGATATAATAAAAAAGAAGAAACAGATTAATGAAATAAAAACTGATATGAGAAAAATAATGACAAAACAAAAAAATTAAAATCGTAACAGACCACTTTTCTCAAATCTGAGGAAAATTATTGAAAATCTGAGTAAAATGAAAATAGTTTTAGAAAAATACAATTTACCAAAACTGACTCCAGAAGAATTAAGAACATAAACACATTGTTTTAATAGAATAAATGAAGTCACCAAAGAGCTACTTCTTTAAGAACTCAGTTAGGCATGATAGTTTGACCGTATAACTCTACCAAACTTTTAAGGAGCAGTGAATTTCAATGCTCTGTAAACTGTTCCAGGGTTTAAAAGATAAAGAAATCTCTCAAATATTATATCTGGAGATTATAACATTAATGCTAAAACCTGAACAATCTTGCAAAAAATAAAAAGTACATGCAAGTTTCTCCTATGAATAATCATACAAAATAATACAGATGAACAATCAGACTCCAGCTCTCACATTTACATCTCCTGCTCAGATCTATTTCCTGGACTTCAGAGAATCGTAAATCCAGCCGTTCTACAGATATCACCAGTCAACCTCCTTCCTAAACAGATGTCATCCCTTTTTCTTCAACCTTGTTGCTCTTGCATTTGCAAGCCAGAAATCTGCAGTCCCCTCTCAATTCATACACCTATTCAATTGCTAAAGCCCTTGAGTTCCACTTCCTCATGGGTTTCATCTTCTCCCTCGCCTGTCTCTGCACTAGAGCCTCATAATTGTACCCTGAATTTCTGCAGTGGACTTTTAATTGGTATTCCTAGCTGCTGTACTTCCTCTTCAATTCTTGCTATAAAAGGTTATCCAAGTGTTTTTTCCAAATTGCAGATGCAATCACACCTCTCCTCAGATTGAAATCCTTCATTTAGTCCCCAACCCATTTTGATAAAGTTCAAATCTTTTAGATATAGCACACAAGGCCCTTCATGGCTGTACACCTTATTTCTCCAAACCCTACTGTCAGTGCTACCCAGTGTTCCCTTATATCCCAGTGATACTAAAACTACCTGTGATTCTCCAAATACATCATGCTGTTGGTCATCTCTGCAACTCAGTTCATGCCATTTCCTTCCTCATGGAGCAATTTCTTCATCCTTTTTGCTCATAAACCTAAAGTATATTTACTCTGACATTTTAAATAAGCTTAAATAGTTGCAAAGACTATGATACAACATATTTTAAATACTGACATTTTAAAGTAAAACATTTATATCACTCTTCTATTGCGTTAAATGAAATCTAAATACCATAACAACTTTATAATTCATGAAAAATACATAGATAAGCTATTCTTTAACAGTTAGAAATTTTATGTCAGTTCCCTTTTCCTTTGGACTAATGTTTTCATTTCACTCCTTTCACATTTTTTTTCTAATGCAATAAACTTACTGCTTTACAGTCTTTTATTCAGCATTCTACAACACTTCTGTGCAGAACACATATTATACAAAATAAAATTTCAAAATTTCTTGTGGCTGAGTCATCATTATTAGTACTTTCACTTGAAAAAACAACATAAATATACTATATTTAAAACCTAGTTATTAAACATAAGTTCTAAAATTTTAAAAATCAGGACTGATAAGCCTCATTCATATAAATGTATTTTTAAAAAAGATGAAAATGGCTTTTTTCTATTACTACACATTTTTGTCAATAAATGCTAGTTACACTAAGAACAAGATAGGATTAAGAATGAGTTTAATTTCTTTTCTTTTCTTTTTTTTTGAGATAGCATTTTATTTTGTCACATAGGCTCACTGCAACCCCTAACTCCTGGACTCAAGGAATCCTCCCCTTCAGCCTCCTGAGTAGCTAGGACTACAGGCGCATGTCACTATGTCTGGCTAATTTTTTAATTAAAAAAATTTTTTTTAAGAGACAGAGTCTTGCTGTATTGCTCAGGCTGGCCTCAAATTCTTGGCCTTATGTGATCCTCCCTCCTTGGCCTCCCAGACCACAGGGATTACAGATGAGAGCCACTGAGCCTGGCTTTATCTTTTGTTTTTATATAGAAAAGCACTGATAAGCTTCATTCATATAAATATATTTTTAAAAAAGAGTTTTCAAAAGATCGTTGTTACCCGATTTTTTGAAAACTTGAATTACAAACTAAAAGTTATATTATGATCTATCAACCAAAATTATTTTTAAGGATCTAGTAGTAGTCAGTTCTATGAAATCCTCCTTTCATTTTATTAAAAGCAAAGAACAGAAAACCACCTGAGTTACAAAAGTTTGTAGATTAGTAAACATTTACTTCCTCGCTCTCATCCTGCAATCCCCTCTCAATGTAAAATATCAATGTATTTGTAATTTTACATTTGAATTTGTAAATTTGTAAGTGTAAAATTACAAATACATTGATATTTTACATCATCTGTTGCTTGTGTTCTAGAGGGTCAGTGTGGCAGGCTGGCTCTAAGATGGTCCCCAGTGCCATGTTCCTGAATGACCCGCAGAAAGCTTGAATAATGACTGGACCCCAGCCAAAAGCAGGTTACAAGCTTATACCAAACTTAAAAACATACCAAGATAATTCACATTGCCACTTGCCAACCGAAATTCAGTGTCAATTTTGAAACTTGCGGGATTATGAGGTGAATGTGTTCAGTCAATAATATTTATCAAATTTATTCTGGTGCTTTACTAGAGCACCAACAGAACACCAGTGATGTTGTGGGCTGAAAAAAATTTCATTAAAAATCAAGAAACCTGGAAGCACCTTTCCTAAAGGTATCTTACAAACTCTAGCTCTTCACTCCCTCAATTATAAACAAATTTGTTCTATGATTGAACAATTTTGAGCAAAACCTATGTACTGTATTCCATTTATGGAGAGTGACAGTGCCCATTAGCATGTTAGAAGCTCTGAGGAGTCTACCTTTCTAAACAACCGCGTTTGCACAGAATCTCTCACACTGATTTGACCACAAAATCCTTTTTATACATAACACATCTTAATACTCCATGGAACATATGTTAGGATATGCTGTCTTAGAGTGTACTCATTTTGTAAGAGTTGATTGGAAAATATACAAAATATTGTTCTAAAAATACTGGTGATAAGTGTTTGGTCAATGGCCAACTTACTATATATGTTGGTTAACAGTTTCTCTTAGTCATCTAAGATAACCTTAAAAAGCTACATTGCAAATTCTCTTCTCCAGGGGAGATAGGTCTTCTTTTGGCCAATTTTTTTCTCAAGATATGAATGTGATTTCAAAAACAGTGAAATATACTGACATTTGCTGATTACCATAACCTTAGTAGCCAAATGTGATTTGGAAGGGAAGGATTAGAAACTGAAAGATTCCTTAGTAAACGAACATTGAGGATACACACACACACACACACACACACACACACACACATATATATATCCCAAAATAAAGCTAGATTTATTTACAGGTTGCAAATAAAATCATAAAAACTGAATATTATCTTACAAAGGCTTTCTTTTTTATAGTATAAAGCAGGATTCTAAGAGCAACTACCCAAAGCCATAGGCATCATTGCTGGGAGCGTTCAGAACAAGTGAAGACCTAGGGCACACAAATGGGAAAGAAAACAGCCCTATCCTGCTCCTGCTGCTTGGAATGTGTGTGATATCTCTGTATCCTGGGGAGGATATGTAATCTTCTTCTTGGTATTCCAGCTGTATGTGCAGCTCTTACACCATCCTTAGGTAGATGAAGTGAAGGGAACAGCTATTCAGGGTACTGAGATGATAGGATACCTCTAGTCCTAACCCTTCAGCTTATTTAGTTATTTCTGCAGATTATGTAGCATGAGGCTCCTAATCTACTTCCTATGGGCTGTGAACTTTGCAATTTTTTAAATCAATAGTGGGCAACTTTCAGGGTGGTGCTGAGACAGTGTGGGCTTTAGAACCGAAAGGTTGAAGGATTGGTCTCAGCACCATCACTTTCAGCTGTGAGATGTTGAACACATTACTTAACTGATGTGACCCTCAGTTTCCTCTTCTGTATAAAGAAAAATATTCTCTGCTCAAAAGGATGGTTTGAAGAATTAGAAGTAACGAATGTTTAGTACAGGTCCAGACATCTAGTAGGTACACAACAAATGATAACCAGATAATTATTTATGCATTCATCAACTTATGTAACAATGTTTACAGAGCACCTGCTCTGTTGAAGAGCTTTGGAGGGCAAAGATTACTAAGATGTGCCTCTTGACATATCTTACTGATATGAAATGACATTTAGTGATATGACTCGAGGGCATGAAGCTACTTTGTGGCATGACTGAAATGCACACCTCCCGCCTTTCCCATTCCACTAGCTTTGGAATGGGAAAATTTCATTTTTGTTAGGGAAATATAACAACTGTTTCATGCAGACTGTTGAGATCCAATCCCTTATTTGTACAGTGGTGGGGTACATTCAATGTCCATCCAAAAGGAGAAAGTCATTTGTTTGAAACAAAAATCCCAACTTTCAGCCTCAAATTATTTACAGTCTACTCTAGTCTATTGTGCCAAGTCAGCTAGAAAGTAGCCATTGGGTAGCACCTTTTGGATTGACGATCATCAATAGCTTTTGTGGTTAGAGAAATAACTGGTTAGAGGTACCGTCTTGCTGGATTGTGGCACAGAATGATTCAGAGTGATATTGTGGTTGTAATGAAAAAGTCAAAATGTTAGAAGCCAGTTACAATCCGTGGGGATTAGATTATGAATCTGTGTGTTGAGTTTAGGATATTTGCTCTGTCTTTCAGAATTGCTGTGAGGATAAAATCAAAGGTGATGGTAAATGTGAAATGTAAAATGCAATACCAGTAGAGTAGATATCACTTTTATTGAATACATTTACTATTTTATATCATTGGACATAACACTTTTTAAGGTCAGTGATCAAATATCTAAAGTTTTTTTGTTCTTCACTGTCAGAGTGACTTGACAACTAATTAGTTGAAACCGTGCATAATGGTAGGTAGACTGAAGCTGCACGAACTACCCTACACTCTTACTGACTGTAATAGCAGGATCCAAACATTTAAAAAAATTCATGTTTTCTTTAAACGACTTGAAAGCAAGTGTATTAGTTAGGGGTCTCCAGAGAAACAGAGCCAACTGGATGTGAGCATATGCGTGTGTGTGTGGGGGGAGAGACAGAGAGAGAGAGAGAGAGATTATAAGGAGTTGGTTCATATGATTTTGAATGTGAAGTTTCAAGATCTGCATTTGGCAAACTGGAGACCCAGGAAAGCCAATGGTGTAGTTCTAGTCGGAATCTGAAGGCCTGAGAACCAGAAGAGTTGATGGTGTCTGTTCTGGTCCAAAAGCCAATAGTCTTGAGACCCCAAAAAAGATGATGTTTCAGTTCCAGTTAAAAGGTAGCTGATGTCTTAGTTCAAGGCAGTCAGGCTGGAGTAATTCTCTCTTGTTTTCAGGATCGTCAACTCTTTTGTTCTAGTCTGGCCTTCAACTGATGAAATGAGGCCCATCCACATTAGGACAATCTGCTCTGCTCAGTCTATAGACTCAAATGCTAATCTCATCCAGAAACTCCCTCATGAAAACACCCAGAAAAATGTTTCACCAAATTTCTGGGCGCCCCATGACCCAGTCAAGTTCATATGTAAAATTAACCATCACATCAATTAAGTTTTATTTTCACTTTTACTGCTGTGATTTTTCAGAGGTGGGAATGCTATGATTTTCTAGAATCTTATAGACTGAGTGAGATACAAATGGTCCACTTGTAAAGATGAATAAAGACCCATTAAGCAGTAAAAATAATTTAAAACAATAGCCCTTGCTAGTTTCAAATGAACAATGGTTATTTTATTTCCCTAAGAATTTGCTGTCAAAATAAACAGCCATTAGAGGGCGCTCTGGTTGCAGTTTAAAAACAAAATTAACCTCTGTGAATTGACAAGGTTTACTTGGAACACCAAGTTTCCATGTTTTAATAGAGATACATAAATTATTTTCTTTAAACTAAAAAATATGAAGTATCCTTTAACAACACCATTTTGTATATTTGAACTCAGAAGAAACCAAATGTGCTTCGTGGAATACAAGAGCTAAATACAGAGACAAAGCTTGTGGAAGGGGAAAGGCAGGGGTGTGCATTTCAGCCACGCCACGAAAGTGGCTGCATGCCCTTGAGTCAGTTGCTTGCTCTCTCTCCTAGTCTATTTCCTCTCCCAAACAATGAAGGTAACAGAGATTAGAATTTATCACATTGGAGTCTGCAGACATTTCCTAGGGACTGGAGAATTCTAGGAGAATTTAAAATTTTTTTAATTTTCTTTTTTCAAAGGCAACCATCTTGAGAATGTTACATTCTCAAAAGCTGTTGGTCCTAAAAGGATTATTTAAACCATATTCTCAGTCATGTGGATGATACACTCAAAACCAGCACCTGCCATGAGGTTTCAGGGCTGTGTTGGCATTTGTGTTGACAATTATATTGGTACCAAGTGATCCCTGTCTTGAAGTGACAGCATTGAACTTTTAATATGTTGCTAAGTCTTTCTGGCTGGCATTAGGTTGGTGTTGTCAAAATGACAACAGTTGACTTATCATTACCATTGTATTCATAAAGACAAATTTTCTCTTCTGCAGGGATAATATTCAACTGAAATCATTGTTACAGAATAAGTTTTAGAAACAAGTCATTTTGCAAACTGAGGTTCTGATTTGACATAATGAAAATTACTGCAGTGGAGGAAGGTACTTGGTACTTTCATTTCCTGGGCTTGAGAAGAGAACAGAACAATAATGCATAACCCATAATTTGCATGTGCAAATGAAAGCTGCATGATAATACAGTGTGCCAAATAAGCCACGCTGTGGTGGTCTGGAAAGAGAAAACAGGTAGTAGATTGAGCTCCCACCTAAATGATAGACAAGCTGAACTCGAAAGACCTGCATCACAGCAGGCAGAAATATACCAATGGAAAGTAAAATGCTTGTGCAGATCCTCTTTGTGTGCTATCAACTCCAAACAGTTTAATAACAGCAGCTGTGAAGATTTTTCAGTACATTCTCATTATTTCTGACTATACAATTTTATTGATTGGTTCATCATAATAATGGATCATTGTCAAATGGAAAAATAGCAATGACTCAGCATGCTTAAAAATAAAAATAAGATAGGTCAACAAGTAAAAAACTAAAACAAAGCAAAACCCCAGCAAATACATCTTTGTATTATTAAATCAACACCAAGCTTTCAATTTTAGCAAAACAGCATTATCCATTACATTATACTTGTTGATTTGAATTGAAATATTTCTCTAGTTTTGCCTCCGGATAATCATTCTGAAAATACATCATATCCAGCGGAAGGGGCTAGTCAGGCATTTCACTTCAAGGCTTTTTGTAGCCCACTGAGCAGAAAGAGTGCTGAGACCACAGAGCCGGCACTTCCTGAAGTCAACTGGACTCTCAGCGGGCTACAAAAAGCCTTCAAGTGAGACACCTGACTAGCTCCTCTAATGATAAAACTCTGGAACTTGCTAAATGGAAGAAAAAGAAGAAATACTGGTCAGCAAGAAAGTTCTGCAAAATGGTTAATCCATTTACACATTACTGGGAATGGGTCGTGTTATGCTAACTTGGCAGTCTGGTATTTTTTGCCAAAGTACATGATTCCATAGACAACAGTGGAAGGTGTTTTGTGGGCAGACATAGCTTTGTGCTTCTTTTGCTAGCTTAGCCTTAACTCAACAAAGTCTTGATACACACAGACATATTAAGAAAAGGATAAGCAGGAAGGTGTTAAGAAAAACCTTTGAATTAGAGAAAAAAACTTTGCACCCCTCCCCCACTCTCAAGTGTGGTAATGGTTTGAGACTGAAAACCAGAGAACAAGTGTAGTGGGCCACAGTTCACTGGGAGTTCCTATGTGCAGTGACATTTACATTTTAAAGGAGGGGCCCTTTCTCCCTTCCACTGCCTTTATTATTTCCCATTCTTAACCTCTTGAGAATTTTTATATTAAATTTTTGCTAAGGGAGGCAGTCAATCCTATCAAGACAATGTTTCTGTCTTATAGAATCTCTACTCTACCCCTCTCAGGAAGAAGTTGGGATTAGGTCTCATCAGCCCTCACCAAGGGATGTTAGCAAGATGGAACTGGGTCCCCGTGGAGGAAACACTTGAATAGTAAAAGAAGTAGGAGGAAATCAAGGGAGAAGAGGGCATTGGGTGCCCATTTGAGATAAGTTCTGTATGGGTTGAAGGTGACCAGAGGGGAATAGTAAAGAAAACTTTGTTGCATCTTCAGGGCTCTGAGAATATTCATTTGATATCAAAAGTCTTCGGAATATAATGACAGAGTTGTGGGAGTGTGGTTTTATTTAAGTTTCACAGCAATACAGTGAGGTAGGGATTATTATTGGTTATTTCTTAAGTTTCAGGAGGAAAGCTGAATAATGCTTTTTATATGTGTTTCTTTTAAAACAAAGGTGTATAAATTATGAAGAGAAAAGACACAAGTTTCAGTAAATTTTCCCATTCCCATTTTAGAGTTGAGGAAACTGAGCCTCAAAGAGATTTACTAAAGGTCATACAACTAGCAAGTGGCAGGGTGAGACTTTGACCCTTATATGCTTTGACTGTGTCCCCACTCAAATCTCATAGCTCCCATAATTCCTGCATGTCTTGGGAGGGAGCCGGTGGGAGATAATTGAATCATGGGGGTGATTTCCCCAATACTGTTCTCATGGCAGTGAATGAGTCTCATGAGATCTGATGGTTTTTTTCTTTTGAGATGGAGTCTCACTCTGTGGCCCAGGCTGGAGTGCAGTGGCCGGATCTCAGCTCACTGCAAGCTCCGCCTCCTGGGTTCCCGCCATTCTCCTGCCTCAGCCTCCCGAGTAGCTGGGACTACAGGCGCCCAACACCTCGCCCGGCTAGTGTTTTGTATTTTTTTTTTTGGTAGAGATGGGGTTTCACCGTGTTAGCCAGGATGGTCTCTATCTCCTGACCTCGTGATCCGCCCGTCTCGGCCTCCCAAAGTGCTGGGATTACAGGCTTGAGCCACCGCGCCCGGTCTAGATCTGATGGTTTTATAAGGGGTTTCCTCTTTAGTTTGGCTCTCATTCTCTCTTGTCTGTGGCTTTTTACTTTCTGCCATGATTGTGAGGCCTCCCCAGCCACGTGGAACTGTGAGTCCATTAAACCTCTTTTTCGTTATAAGTAATCCAGTCTTGCATATGTCTTTATCAGCATTCTAGATACAGACTAATACAGACCCCAAATCTATCTGATACTCAGGTTGGTTGGCACTTTTCTCTCCACACTATCCTTCCTCCCCTATTGTCTATGTCTGTCTCCCAAACTCCCTATCTGCACTGCTCACTCTCTCACCTGGATCCATTGTGACTGATGGAACACATGAAAGACAGTTTGGGCACAGCCTGAAACTCTGTGACTGAGAGATGCTAGCAGTGGTCAAAATCCATGACCCACAGGTCTATAGCAACATGCTCTGCCCCATCCCATGCATACTAAATTAGAATGTCCATTTTAGCAAGATCCTTGGGTGACTATCATAAGCATCAAGGCCTGAGAAGTACTGCCCAAACCTACTCAGGTAAATCACTACATGGAGAGACACATTTTAGAGTTTCATCATGATCTTTTAAAAATAGAAAGAAAAGTGTGGGCATAGTGGCTTATGCCTATAATCCCAGCACTTTGAGAGGCAGAGGTGGGAGAATCACTTGAGCCCAGGAATTTGAGGCTGCAATGAGCTATGGTCATGCCACTGCACTCCAGCTTTGGTGACAGAGCAAGCCCCAGTCTCTAAAAAAAAGGAAAAAAGAAAGGAGAGAATGCCGTGCGCGATGGCTCATGCCTGTAATCCCAGCACTTTGAGAGGCCGAGGTGAGGGAATCATGAGGTTAGGAGTTTGAGACCAGCCTGGGAAACATGGTGAAACCCTGTCTCTACTAAAAATACAAAAAAATTAGCCGGGCGTGGTGGCATGTGCCTGTAGTTCCAGCTACTCGGGAGGCTGAGGCAGGAGAATTGCTTGAACCTGGGAGGCGGAGTTTGCAGTAAGCCGAGAATCACGCCACTGCAGTCCAGCCTGGGTGACAGAGCAAGACTCCATCTTGGGGGAAAAAAAAAGAAAAGAGAGAAAAGCCTATCAGTTTAAAAGCTTACCATCTCAATTAACAAGTACAATGGATTGGATTGGTTTCTATAAAAGGGTACAAGGCAGTTGTGATGTTAATGGACTTGCATGGAGACTATCCAAATCACTGTTCGTTGAACACTTTCTGTGTGAAAGGTACATGTTTGACCTCATTTACTCCCCACAAAATCCTTGTGACATCAGTAAGTCTCTATGTTGCAAGTAAGAAAATTGAGGCCTAGAGAGGCGGAATAACTTCAAGTCTTAAAACCAGTGAGTGCCAAAGCAGGAACTTGAACCACAATTATAGACTCCACGCCAGTTCTTCTCTGACTAGTGAGCAGGCACAAAGTTTACCCTAGGGAGGATGGGTCCAGAAGATTAATTCTGTAATTCCAGAGAATTACAAGATGTAGGAACCACAGTCTCAAAAGTGAAGCTCATGCTCAAGTCACATGGCAAGGGCAGTAAGCAGTAGCCTCCATGGCTGAGCTGACAAGTGCCAGAGTCCACTGGGCAGGTGAAATCCATTCTATTTTGTAATGTAATTTGGAGATGTCTATACATAGAAATAAAGTACATTCTTCCTGTCATCAGGAAGCAGTCCCCATAATAAACAACATCAAATATGCTAGGATCTTAAAAGCCTTTAGGATTTCCAAGAAGTGATCAAATGTTATTTCAGGTTTCTGGTAATAGAAGTGTTCTAGGAAAATGAAGCTTTGGGCTTTTGGTTAAATAAAACATATTGAACAAACAGGCTTATTTCCATTTCCCCCCAAATCCCCAGAATGACTATAAAGGAATAATAAATAAAATGAGTATAAGTGCTAGAATTCCTATGTTTAGGAAAACACCTTGATGGATTTCAGGATTATGAAATGTTAGGACTTCTTAGTTAATTAGAATAGAAGAAAATTTAATTGCACTGGGATATAAATAACAGAAATTTCAGAATTGCCCTCTGACTGCTGAAGATGGGGGGAGTTTGGGAGGTCCTAGAACAAGAAGAAGCATTGAGATGGAGGAAATCTTGGAGAGAAGATTACTAGTGAGCAGCATTCCAGAGAAAAGGGCATCGCCCAGATGGTTCTTTGTGGTAGGCGTGAGTGAGTGATATGGTCTGGGTCTGTGCCCTCACCCAAATGTCATCTTGAATTGTATCCCAAATTGTAATCCCCATGTGTTGAGGGAGGGAACCTTGTGGGAGGTTATTAGGTCATAGGCGTGTTCCCCCCATGCTGTTCTTGTGATAATGAGTGAGTTCTTACTTTCCTTTATAAATTACCCTGTCTTGGGTATTTCTTCATAGCAGCATGAGAATGGACTAATACAGTGAGGAAGGGGAAAATGTCAAACATTCTATTATTGATTTTTCTTATTCCCTGCTCTGCTGAAATAATCTTTCATTTTCCCCAGTTAACAACCTAATAGTTTGAGGTTGGTACTCTGGGAAATGAAGGGGGAGAGGCTACCCCACACTAAGAACAAAGCAGGGAGGAGAGAGGACAAAAAGGTTGGGGGCAGATATGGTGATGGGGAGTCAAGAAAACAGGCTCTCAGGAAAAGAGGAAGTCAAAGGTAAATAAACTTTCTCTCCCTGACTCCTTACCCACCATAATTCCAAAATCTTTTGTAATGTAATAAAGACCTGTCATACATCTGTTTGGGCTAATGATGCTCTGAGGCACCTCCATTTTCAGCTGTTTCTTGTTTAGGCCCAAGTATGGTGAACAGAGGAGGCAAGACAACAAACAGAGCTATCGGCAGGAGGAATTTGGAGGGGTTGGTAGTTATCGGCCTCCTTTGCTATGGAAATTTGTGGCTGGAAGAATTGGGGACACTTAGGCTACAGATACAAGGTCTTATTTAATTCATCAATTAGCTTTGTGAGATTAGCATTTTTATCTTTCCCATTTTACAGGTAAGAAAACTGAAGTTGGTGAGTTTCAGTATGTTGTCCAGTATATTGTAGCTAGAAAGTGACTGAAGAAAAATTTGAATCCAACTATGTGTTTCTCAAGAATTATCTACAATTTGTATTTTGATTATGTTACATAAAACATGTGCACCTGAGGGGACCTTTCCACCATCATAAAATTGTGCATTTTTAAGGAAGTATTAATGGGCTCCCAAATATTTCCTCTTCATTTTTGATTCCCATGACCTTTTGCTGCTTGGCAGATGGGGCATAAGGTAAGGAGTTTTAAATTTAAGCATGGTCCTATAAACATTTTCTGTCTTTAGGTTTCTCTCATGGCTTGTGGGAGATTGGGGTGATGCAGTATAAGGAGAAAGCCAAGACAGACTCCTCCCTCTGTATCTTAAATAATTGCTCTGCCCTGGGCTTCCAGAGCCTCTGAACAGATAGGTACAGACCCCTTGGTCAAAAAAGTCAAATATTCTTCTGTGTCCTTCTCTTCCCATTTAGACTGAGCCCCAAGGGGGAAAGTAAGGACTATGCTCATTTCCTGATCTCCTACAGAATCAAACACACAGCTGTGCACATTCTGTATGAACAACAAACACTTGTTGAAATGGAATTCAGTTGAACTCTGCTTCCTTACACATGAATCCACCTGCCACGTCCCCAGAGCTTACTGGAAAATGACTGGGAAATAATCCTCTAGACCATGAAGGCTTCATAATAATTCTTTCCATAAAATTTAAAAAACACTCTGAAAATTTGTGTGCAGGAACACCTTAATACACCCAATTCTCTGTAGAAAATAACCTATCCCAGGGCCCTCTCTAGATCTCTGATTTACTACAGCACCATTTACTCTCTCCATGGTAATGAGATCTTCTGATTGGGCAAGGTGAGTTGAGTGTACCTGCATGGCAGACTGTTCTGGCTCAGGCTATCCAGATAGAGTATAATCCCTCAGTAACTGTGTTCTTGCCCTTTGCTACTCTACAAGATTTTGCTAAGAAAATTAGGTGCAATTTTCTCCCTGGCTCCTCCAAAAAAGAGTAAATCAATCAACACAATTATTCCAGAAGCTTACTGGTGTAAGTGATTTCCTGATACAAGCACAGCTGGTTTTGGCTACTCCTTGAGACTTGGTTAGGATTTCACCTCCTAGTTTTACATTTGCTTGTTTGTTACGCTTCTAACTTGTGCAGAAGAATCACCGAAGAGCTTTCATCCAAGAACTAGGAATTTCCATCTTTCTGCTAAAATATTAGAGCACACTATTCAAATGTGTTTTATTTTCAAGGGCAATGATTATTTATAGATGAGTTCATTCCCAATAAACATGACTTGACTGTTATTTATCTAAATTCTCAGGTTAACTAGAATGAAATAAAGGACTCAGAGAATCTCATAAAAATTTAAAAGCAGTGTTTTATTCGTGTCCCTGGGATTTGGTTATATTGTCATCAAACTGAACAGTTTGTGTTGAAAACCTGCAAAGGTAGGAAATGTCAGTCAAAACTTTCAATGTTGCAAACATGATAATACTTTTCACAGGGGAAAAACTCAATAGGAAAACTTAGGTGAACAGGAGTGAAAAGTTGCTCCTTGGGGCTTAACTAAACTCTTCAGATACCAGACTATTCTCTGCTCTTGAACAGCATGAACAATTGTTCTGATTCAATTAGTGATAAATTTTAACTTTCACCCTAGTGAGGTTGGTTCCCATCCACCATAACCAGCAGGAATTTCATGGGATAGATCTAATGCACACTGTCCACTTTATCCTTAGAAGGAAATTCTATTCTCTAACCCAAGAGAAGACATCAAATCCAAGTGTTTGTAATGGGGAAGGGCACACATTCACTCTACCTCAGATCTGATATTAGACAAAAACCAGGCATATGTATGAATCCATAGGAAAAAGGTTTAGATGAACATGTAAGCCAGTGAGATGCAACTCAGCAGCCTCCTTAGACCATTCCAACATTGCAGGATGCAGTACCTCTGCTGGGAACTACAGGCAGGATGTGGGTAAATTTTTTCCACAGCAGCAGTTAGTGTTTGGGTATTACCTTCTGTTGTTTCTACCCAAGGATGAAGAGGCTGAAAAATAACAGAAACCATAGTATCTAATTACTTGTCAGCAGGAGCTCCCCAAATTGTCTCCCACCGCCAGCACTCTGGGAGTCAGGCTGTGGGTCTAACGCTATTGTTCCTCTGCTTAAAATCTTTCCACCGTTCAAGAAAGCATGAAATCATGATTTGGCCTTGACGGGCCCCTCCTGTCACCCCACCTGACAGTTAACCCTCTGACCACATGAAACTATACAAGCTAGGCAGTCCATGGCCCTGGGGCTTTACTCATGCCATCCCCTAAGACTTAAATGCCTTCCCCAATCCTGCAATCTCCTATCCTGGTTTATAACTAATCAGCCTTCAAACTGGTGTCTCCTCTTTGGTCTTGTGACATGTGACCCCAAGGAAAAAAGCTCTGTGCCTGTGTTGTAGAAGAAGTTTCTCACTCCTGTCTTATTCCTTTAGTTGAATATCTTAGGCCCAATTCCTTCTAGACTCACTTAAAGAGGGTGGACCTGACTCTTCAGATAACAATCCATGTGTAGTTGATTAGACTTTGCTTGCCAGTTCCCTCAGGGCCGTGTCCCATCCTGAGTCAGGGTGGAGATGGGCTAAGTGGACAGTTGCCCTGTGCACCTGCAACCAGAATCACTGGAGTGTGACAAGTAATTACAAAGAAAGAAATATGCTAATTGCAGTTTGAGAAGGGAGTGAAATCTGCACTATGCTCTCACAGAAGACCAATAAAAATGATGGATTGGGTTACCTACAGAGTTTTGTTTAACTAAATAAGGACTGCAAATTTGTGGTAGGGGCTGCATGTCTCCAGACCCTAGGAAGACAGCCTGAGGACACCAATTCTAGCCATTTTCTCTGTCCTTCCCTCACACTCAGCGTTTCCTCTGTGTACACACTGAATAAATGTTTAAAAAATATTCATTTTGGTCCCCAGGCAAGGTGGCCAAATAGGAGCAGCTCTGGTCTGCAGCTCCCAGTGAGACCAACGCAAAAGGTGGGTGATTTCTGCATTTCCGACTGAGGTACCCAGTTCATCTCACTGGGACTGGTTAGACACTGGATGCAGCCCATGGAGGGCCAGCAGAAGCAGGGTGGGGCATTGTCTCACCCGGGAAGTGCAAGGGGTTGGGGAACTCCCTCTTCTAGCCAAGGGAAACCCTGAGGAACTGTGCTGTGAGGAACAGTGCACTCCAGCCCAGATACTACGCTTTTCACATGGTCTTTCTACCCACAGACCAGGAAATTCCCTCAGGTGCCTACACCACAAGGGCCCTGGGTTTCAAGCACAAAGCTGTGTGGCCATTTGGGCAGACACTGAGCTAGCTGCAGGAGTTTTTTTTTTATCATACCCCAGCAGCACTTGGAACACCAGCAAGATAGAATCATTCACTCCCCTGGAAAGGGGACTGAAGACAGGGAGCCAAGTGGTCTAGCTCAGCAGATACCACCCCTATGGAGCCCAGCAAGCTAAGATTCACTGGTTTGAAATACTTGCTGCCAGCATAGCAGTCTGAAGTCAACCTGGGATGCTCGAACTTGATGGGAGGAGGGGCATTCACTATTACTGAGGCTTGAGTAGGCAGTTTTCCCCTCACAGTGTAAACAAAACTGCTGGGATGTTTGGACTGGATGGAGCCCACCACAGCTCTGCAAAGCTGCTGTAGCCAGACTGCCTCTTTAGATTCCTCTCCTCTGGGCAGGGCATCTCTGAAAGAAAGGCAGCAGCTGCAGTCAGGGGCTTATAGATAAAACTCCCATCTCCCTGGGACTGAGTACTTGGGGGAAGGGGTGGGTGTAGGTGCAGCTTCAGCAGATTTAAACATTCCTGCCTGCTGGCTCTGAAGAAAGCAGCAGAACTCCCAGCACAGTGCTCGAGCTTTGCTAAGGGACAGACTGCCTCCTTAAGTGGAGGCCTGTCCCTCCTGACTGGGAGAGACTGACCCTGATGCCTGTCCCTACTGACTGGGAGAGACCTCCCAGCCAGGATTGACAGAAACCTCATATAGGAGAGCTCTGTCTGACATCTGGCAGGTGCTCCTCTGGGATGAAGCTTCGAGAGGAAGGAGCAGGCAGCAATTTTTGCTGTTCTGCAACCTCTGCTGGTGATATCCAGGCAAACAGGGTCTGAAGTGGACCCCCAGCAAACTCCAGCAGACCTGCAGAAGAGGTGCCTGACTGTTAGAAGGAAAACGAACAAACAGAAAGCAATAGCATCAACATCAACAGAAAAAAAGACTACACAAAAACTCCAGCTGAAGGTGGCCAACATCAAAGACCAAAGGTAGATAAATCCAAGAAGATGTGGAAAAACCAGCACAAAAAGGCTGAAAATCCCAAACACCAGAATGCCTCTTCTCCTCCAAAGGATCACAACTCCTTGCCAGCAAGGGAACAAAACTGGACGAAGAATGAGTTTGACAAATGGGCAGAAGTAGACTTCAGAAACTGGGTAATAACAAACTCCTCCAAGCTAAAGGAGCATGTTCTAACCCAATGCAAGGAAGCTAAGATCCTTGATAAAAGATTACAGGAATTGCTAACTAGAATAACCAGTTTAGAGAAGAAAATAAATGACCTGATAAAGCTGAAAAACACAGCATGAGAACTTCATGAAGCATACACAAGTATCAACAGCCGAATCAATCAAGCAAAAGAAAGGATATCAGGGATTGAAGATCAACTTAATTAAATAAAGCATGAAGACAAGATTAGAGGGAAAAAAAGTGAAAAGGAATGAACAAAGCCTTCAAGCAATATGGGACTAGTGAAAAAACCAAACCTACATTTGATTGGTGTACCTGAAAGTGACAGGAAGAATGGAACTAAGTTGGAAAACACTCTTCAGGATATTATTATCCAGGAGAACTTCTCCAACCTAGCAAGGCAGGCCAACATTCAAATTCAGAAAATACACAGAACACCACAAAGATGCTCCTCAAGAAGAGGAACCCCAAGACACATAATTGTCAGATTCATCAAGGTTGAAATGAAGGAAAAAATGTTAAGGGCAGCCAGAGAGAAAGGTCGGGTTACCCACAAAGGGAAGCCCATCAGACTAACAGCAGATCTCTTAGCAGAAACTCTACAAGTCAGAAAAGAGTGGGGACCAATATTCAACATTCTTAAAGGAAAGAATTTTCAATCCAGAATTTCATATCTGGCCAAACTAAGCTTCATAAGTGAAGAAATAAAATTCTTTACAGACAAGCAAATGCTGAGAGATTTTGTCACCACCAGGCCAGCCTTACAAGAACTCCTGAAGGAAGCACTAAACATGGAAAGGAACAACCAGTACCAGCCACTGCAAAAACATGCCAAATTGTAAAGACCATTGATGCTATGAAGAAACTGCATCAATTAATGGGCAAAATAACCAGCTAACATCATAGTGACAGGATCAAATTCACACATAACAATATTAACATTAAATGTAAATGGGCTGAATGCCCCAGTTAAAAGACACGGACTGGCAAATTGGTTAGAGTCAAGACCCATCAGTGTGCTGTATTCAGGAGACCCATCTCACATACAAAGACACATATAGGCTCAAAATAAAGGGATGGAGGAAGATCTACCAAGCAAATGGAAAGCAAAAAAAAAGCAGGAGTTGCAATTCTAGTCTCTGATAAATCAGACTGTAAGCTAACAAAGATAAACAAAGAAGGGCATTACATAATGGTAAAGGAATCAATGCAACGAGAAGAGCTAACTATTCTAAATATATATGCACCCCATACAGGAGTACCCAGATTTGTAAAGGAAGTTCTTAGAGACCTACAAAAAGACTTAGACTTCCACACAATAATAGTGGGAGACTTTAACACCCCTCTGTCAATATTAGATAGATCAATGAGACAGAAAATTAACCAGGATATTCAGGACTTGAACTCTCTCTGCACCAAGTGGACCTAATAGACATCTACAGAACTCTCCACCCCAAATCAACAGAATATTCATTCTTCTCAGCACCACATCACACTTATTCTAAAATAGACCACATAATTGGAATTAAAACACTCCTCAGCAAATGCAAAAGAACAGAAATGATAACAGTCTCTCAGACAACAGTGCAATCAAATTAGAACTCAGCATTAAGAAACTCACTCAAAACCACACAACTACATGGAAACTGAACAACCTGCTCCTGAATGACTACTGGGTAAATAACGAAATTAAGGCAGAATAAAAGATGTTCTTTGAAACTAATGAGAACAAAGACACAATGTTCCAGAATCTCTGGTACACAGCTAAAGCAGTGTTTAGAGAGAAATTTATAGCACTGTAGAACTAAATGCCCACAGGAGAAAGCAGGAAAGATCTAAAATCAACACCCTAACATCAAAATGAAAAGAACTAGAGAAGCAAGACCAAATAAATTCAAAAGCTAGCAGAAGACAAGAAATAACTAAGATCAGAGCAGAACTGAAGGAGATAGAGACATGAGAAACCCTTCAAAAAATCAATGAATCCAGGAGCTGGTTTTTTGAAGAGGTTAACAAAATAGAGAGACCGCTAGCCAGACTACTAAAGAAGAAAAGAGAGAGGAATCAAATATACACAATAAAAATGATAAAGGGGAAATCACCACTGAACTCCAAAGGATTATAAATCATTCTACTATAAAGACACATGCACACATATGTTTATTGCAGCACTATTTACAATAGCAAAGACTTGGAACCAACTCAAATGTCCATCAATGATAGACTGGATAAAGAAAATGTGGCACACATACACCATGGAATACTATGTAGCCATAAAAAATTGAGTTTATATCCTTTGCAGGACCATGGGTGAAGCTGGAAACCATCATTCTCAGCAAACTAACACAGGAACAGAAAACCAATCACTGCATGTTCTCACTCATAAGTGGGAGTTGAGCAATGAGAACCTATGGGCACAGGGAGGGGAACATCACACACTGGGGCCTGTCAGGGGGTGGAGGGCAAGGGGAGGAATAGCATTAGGAGAAATACCTAATGTAGATGACGGGTTGATGGGTGCAGCAAACCACTATGGCACATGTATACCTATGTAACAAACCTGCACATTCTGCACATGTACCCCAGAACTTAAAATAAAATAAAAAAATATTATTTTGAAGGGGCACCAAGTTATTTGCCTTCAACCAGCCCTATCTGCTCAACTCCTTTGAACCATTCATAAAGACTGGTATATGGTCAAATAGTTTAAAAGTTTCTTCCTGAACCATAAGCCTTGGTTACTGTGATTTGCTAGCCACCTCTGCAACCCATCTGTCCTATTTTTTCTTTTCTTCTTCTTTTTTTGCTTCTTTCTTCCCTTTTTTCCTTTTTGTTTTTTTGAGACAGGGTCTTTCTCTGTCACTCAGGCTGGAGTGCAGTGACTCCATCATGGCTCACTGCAGCCTCAACCTCCTGGGCTCAAGTGATCCTCTCATCCCAGCCTCCCCAGTATATGGAACCACATGTGCATGCCACCATGCCCTGCTAATTTTTTGTAGAGATAGAATCTGACTATACTGCTCAGGCTGGTCTCACACTCCTGGGTTCAATATATAATTCTCCTGCATCAGCCTCCCCAAATGCTGAGATTACAGGCTCAGCCACGGAGCCCGTCCTGTCCTGTTTTCCAGTTGCCCTGTTCCCTTCTCCTCAGTGCCACCTGCCTCATTTCTGTCCCCTCCACATTGAGGTTTTCTTTAATACTCCCTCATAGAAGGACTTTTTCACAAGAGCAAGTCATTTCCCTCTGGAACTAGCCCTAAGACCCAGTAGACTGGAAAGTTTTACCTGTGGTCTCCTGACAACGGATACCATAGGTAACCAGACCTTTTGTCTCTAAAATAGGTATGGAGAATCTCAACATAGGAGGATAAATCTGTGAAAAACAGCATTAGGTTCACAAAGCCCTGCTGAAACAGCACTTGAAGGAAAGTTCTCTTGGAGGATTCTTTTTTAAAATTTTTTTGAGATGAAGTTTCGCTCTGTTGCCCAGGCTGGAGTGCAGTGGCACAATCTCAGCTCACTGCAACCTCCGTCTCCCGGGTTCAAGCAATTCTCCTGCCTCAGCCTCCTTAGAAGCTAAAATTATAGGCACACACCACCATGCTTAGTTAATTTTTGTATTTTTGGTAGAGACAGGGTTTCATCATTTTGGCCAGGCTGGTCTTGAACTCCTGACCTCAGGTGATCCACCCACCTCAGCATCCCAAAGTGCTGGGATTACAGGCGTGAGCCACCATGCCCAGTCCTCTTTGAGGATTCTTTCAGACTAACATGGCATTGGTTCTGAGTGTTCTTACACATTCAGAAAGTAAAGCATCAAGGTTTACAGTGTAGGCCAGGCATGGTGGTTCACATCTGCAATTTCAGTTCTTGGGAGGCCTAGGTGTTACTGGAAGCGGGTCCCAATCCAGACCCTCAGAGGGTTCTCGGACCTCACACAAGAAAGAATTTGGGGAGAGTCCACAGAGTAACGTGAAAGCAAGTTTATTAAGAAAGTAAAGGAATGAAAGAATGGCTACTCCAAAGGCAAAACAGCAGCATGGGCTGCTCAACTGAGTGTACTTAGAGTTGTTTCTTGAATATATGCTAAACAAGGGGCAGACTATTCATATGTTTTCTGGGAAAGGGGCTGGGATTTCCCAGAACTGAGGGTTCCTCCCCTTTTTAGACTTTATAGGGTGACTTCCAGGCATTGCCATGGCATTTGTAAACTGTCATGGCACTGGTCAATGCATTATAATTGGAGTATAATGAGTAGTGAGGACGACCAGAGGTCACTTTCATCCTCATAGGTTTTGGTAGGTTTTGGCTGGCTTCTTCACCGCATCCTATTTTATTAGCAGGGTCTTTGTGACCTGTATCTTGTGCTGACCTCATATTTCATGCTGTGACTAAGAATGACTAACTTCCTGGTAATGCAGCCCAGTAGGCCTCAGTCTTATTTTACCCAGTCCCTATTCAAGATGGAGTCGCTCTGGTTCAAACACCTCTGACATAGGTGGGAGGGTTGCTTGAAGCTAGGAGTTGGAGTCCAGCCTGGGTAACATCGTGAGATCCTGTCTCTACAAAAATAAAATAAAATAAAATAAAATAAAGTAAAATAAAATAGTAAAATAAAATAAAATAAATAAAATAAAATGTTACAATGTTAATAAGACTAAATTCCACAATTTTATATTAAAAATGGAAGTTTGAACCCTCCACAAACACTGCTAAAATAATAGCAAAAGTTTTAAAATGGTGTTGAGTAGTAAGAACAAAGAGAATTGCAATGGAAATACTCTTTGAAAAGAGAGTTCACCAAATTTTTGGAAATGTAGATAGACAAGAGGGAACAGATTAGCATCACAAAGGGTGGTATAATGTAGTGCCTGTTGGGTAGTTACTGACAAAACATGTTCCAGATCTGGAACCCCCAAGAAATGGAACACTTGAAGATACCTGCAATTCCAAAATCCATGAAGGTTGGAAAACAGAAAAATTCTTTTTTGGAAAGATCATTTATTTGCATAAAGTGGTCTGACTTCACTCATTTGGAGACAAGCTGACTTGAACTGACATGAGGCTATTTATAACCTTTAATTTTTCCACTGAATGTGCACATTTATATGCTTCACTGCAGAAATAATAGTATGTTTGAGAAAATTTTATTTATTAAAATGTCAACAAAAATAGTGATATTGGGAAGACAGAAGAGAGGGTACAAGGGGTAAGACTGAAGAATGTAAAAGCTAAATCCTCAACTACCTCAAAAGGAAGTTAAGGCGTAATTCTGTAAAACTGATATTTCAAGAAATGGCAGTGTAAATATATTATTCAGAAATATGATAGCAAATAACTAAATAGTTCTATAACCACAAAGAAGACTAGGTGTCCCAAAACCTTTTTTGGTTAACTTCTGTCAAACAGTCAAGGCACATATAATCCTAAACTATATGACCTATTTGAGATAATATAAAGAGAAGGGCTGCTTCTCAACTCATTCAAAGGTGATAGCTTAACTTTAATACCAAAAAAGAGGACAGCATGAGCAAGGAAAATTTCAGACCAGTTATCAATCATGAAAGTAGATTTACATTACTAGCAAACTAAATCCACTAATGCATGAAAAGAATACTACATAATGATTAAGTAGAGCTAATTCAGCAAAATAACATTGATTTAGCATAAGAATTCATGTAATATGTAACCACCACACTATCTGGTTAAGGAAGAATAATCATATGATTGTTCCAGTTAATACAGAAGCATCTGATAAAATTCAGCATTAATTTGTGATTAAAAAATTAGCAAACCTAGATGACAAAGAACTTCCTTAATCTGATAAAGAGTGTCTACAAATAACCTACAGCAAATGGCATTATCAATAGTGAAAGGTTAAAAACTTCTCCTATGAAGTCCAGAACAAGGCAAAGATGCCCACCATCACCACGGACCTTCAATTTTGTTCGGGAGGTCTTAGCCAGGTATGAAAATAAAGAAACAAAGTTGACATTTTTGCAGTTATTTACACAGACAAGTCTGAAGAAGCTACAGATATGTTAGAATAAGCAAATTTTATAATTTGCTGGATACAGAATATATAATATAAATATAAGTATATATGTTTTTGCTTCAAATAGATTTATAAACTCGAACAAACTTATTTTGCAGAACTTGACATATTGACTTTAAAATTTATGTAAAATTGCAAAGGGCTAAGAATAGCCGAGATAGTTGTGAAGAAGAAGAATGAGGTATAGGACTCGCTTTACCAGATATCAAGATTGATATAAGGCTTTGGTAGTCAAGACAGTGTGGTATGAAAACAAGTACAAACAATACTCATGTGGTTTGGCTGTGTTCTCACCCAAGTCTCATCTTGTATTGTAGCTCCCATAATTCCCACCTGTTGTGGGAGGAACCCAGTGGGAGATAATGGAGTCCTGGGGGTGGTTTCCTCCATACTGTTATGGTGGTGAATATGTCTCATGAGACCTGATGGTTTTATAAGGGGAAACACCTTTTGCTTGACTCTCATTCTTTCCTGTCTGCCACTATGTGAGACGTGCCTTTTGCCTTCCACCATGATACTGAGGCCTCCCTAGCCATGTGGAACTGAGTCCATTAAACCTCTTTTCTTTTACAAATTACCCAGTCTTGGGTATGTCTTTATCAGCAGTGTGAAAACAGATTAATCCAAATACCTAATGGAAGGGACTAGAAAGTCTAGACAGATCCTTTCTTATATTAACATTTTACTTATGAGAAAACAGGCATCGAAGATCACTAGAAGAAGAAAGAATTTTCAAAAAATAGCATTTGGGTCAATACATAGCATACAGCTATTCATCTAAGAAAATAAAAAGAGGCTGCCGTGGCTCATGCCTGTAAATCCAGTACTTTGGGAGGCCAAGGTGGGTGGATCCCTTGAGGTCAGGAGTTCGAGAGCAGCCTGGCCAATATGATGAAACCCTGTCACTACTAAAAAAAAAAAAAAATATTACAAAAATTAGCCTGGCATGGTGGTGGGTGCCTGTAATCCCAGCTACTTGGGAGACTGAGGCAGGAGAATCACTTGAACCAGGGAGGCGGAGTTTGCAGTGAGCTGAGATCGAGCCATTGCACTCAATACTGGATTCCATCTCAAAAAAAAAAGGGAAAGAAATCTGACACCTTTTGACACTGAACACAAAAATCAATTCCAGATAGATTAATGCAAAAACAATGAAGATTTTAGAAGATATAATGGAGACTATTTTGATGACCCTGCCCAAGAAAATATTTAAAAATACGAGATACAAAAATGTTAATCAACAATGTAATGATTAATAAATCTGACTACATTAAACAACTTCTGTTCATCAGTCACTGCAAAGAGAGTGAATGTTTGAGCCATGAAGCGAGAGATCTGTGTAACTAAGAAAGGGCTGAAGTCAAAGATGTATAAAGAACTTCCACAAATCCAAAAGCCTAACTGATAACTGGGCAAAAGTCTCAGATAAACACTTCACAAGAGAGGAAAGGTAAATTGCTGAGAAACAGAAAAACTCTCTTAACCTTAAACGAATTAAACTACAAATGGAACTATAATTAAATACAATTAAACATATAGATATACATCACACAGCCAACAGATTGGTGCAAGTTGAAAGATCCAAAAGATTTTGAGTGTTGATGTCAGTGGACAGCCTGACAAACTTTCACTTATTGCTGAAAGGGCATGAATTTGTACCACCACTTTGGAAAACAGTTTGGCATTATCTAGCACATTTGAAGAGATGCAACCTCTATAACGCAGCGTTGTCACTCCTTAGTACATATCCTAGAAAAAAGTATGTGCATGTGCACCAACAGATAAGAATAGGAATGCTTATGATATTATTGCTCTTAACAGCCTCAATGTAAATGACCTGAATGTTAATCCACAGTAGACCTGATAATAAACTAATTGTGGATTGATATGTCATGGTTGAGTCTCACTAGCATAATAAATGAGTGAAAGGAATAAGAGACAAAAGAATACATATAGTATGATTGTATTAGTATATAGCGTATTTTAAGGGATGCAAAATTGCCTGGTATCCCAAAGACTGAAAACGAGACTCTCTTCCTTTCTCTCCAATTTCTTTGTACTTGTGTTTTCCCAGATACTGCATTTCACTCTATGAACTTAAATTTGACCTGTGGAAATATTTTGCCCCAGAATTAGTTGTGATATTAAGTTTCTTATATTTAATAGGTAAAACCCAGTTATTATAAATTCTCTCAGAAAAAGGGAATTTCAGACATTCCTGTTTTTGTTGCTTTGTTTTGCAAAATTTATATATCTTTACTGTTGGCACTGTTTAATCTTTCTTACTTTGCTTATTAAAAACCTCTCCATTGCCACCCTCTTCCAGCACGGGGCTGAATTGTCTAGTGACATAGTTTCTGCTTCCACTTGAGTCAATATGGAATGTTATTTCTTTCTATCTATTCAGTGATAAAACCCACTACCTTTTCGTGAGCCAATTTATACTCAAGGTCTCTAGACCACCACAGCACTATATATCCTAAAATTTACCCTGTACGGCACCTTTGTAGCCAACCCCCTCCCCATAGAACGTCAACTTAAATATTTTTATCAAGGAAACAAAATATTAAGTCAACAACTCATTATAGATGATAGCAATAAGTATTGAAGTTCAAATTTCTTACATAACTACTTTGTCAAAAATAACACCTGCAAGAACAATTTTATGAAGCAGGGCACTATCACATTTCAGCGGCTTTTGGATAAAGTGAACATTTTCTCCTTATTGAGATTTATTTCACCATTTGTTAGAAAAGCCTGTTAATATCAAGGCCAAACACTAGAATTTCATTAATTTGTACCAAGAAGAAGGAAAAAATCCCACATTTTAGAAGCTCAAAATGTACAGTATGGAAAGGAAAAAGATAAACTAAGATTATTAAAGAATTGAATATGAGCTGTGAAATGTTTTGCATCTATAATACCAAGATGACACTCCTAGGCTAGATCCTACTTTATCTTTATTATTTCTGGTTATTCTTTTAACTGTCTCAAGCATATTTTTCTGGTTTTCTACAGAACTGGCAACTGCTAATATTTCCTGATTTGGTTCAGTTACTTTCTTGCTGTGTTCTGCTCTATGGAAACGTGAACAGTGCTAGGAGACCTAATTGAAAAATGGTTTGAGAGTGAGCCAGACCTGAGTGTAAATCTTGACTTGGTCACTGAGCAAGTTATATAACTTTCTCTGTGAAATTGCAATGGTAATTTGTTCATGCTTTGAGGTTTGTGAGGACAATGAGTAATGCTTTCATGGGCAAGATGTCTCACTTTACAGTTGACAAAAGGTGCGTGCACACACACATACACACACACACAAGTCTGGTACAGTGTAAGCCAATTTGCCATGCCAAAGGGCAGTTCAGAAGCAACAACACTACCATGGCCCAAGTGAAGTGGCCATGGCCTGCTACCTTCTGCAGACTGGGCCTAATTCCAGGCCTAAGCAGAGGCCACTCACACACTCACATTTGGCCTACAGATTCATTTTGTTTAATCTGCGTAGCACTATTTTAAAAGTAAATGCATGCCAGTCTGTAAAAATGGGATGGCTTCATATAAAAGACAGAATTTTCTAGTTCTCTTGAACAATTGGAAGAAAGTGGTAGCATGAGTCCACAAGCTGCTAGGGGAAGATCATTAGGGCTGGGGAGTGGCAGCCTCTTTTCATGGCATATGTCCAGTCCATCACAGGCCACCCCAGCCTGCGATTCCCATGTACTTTACCTGGCAGGCATTTTACTTGCTACTGGGAGTCTGACAAATGGATGGGCTACACAGTCTCCAGGTAAGCTGTCATTCAAAAATAGTTACTCTCACACCCAGACCTGAGAAGTTTAAACAGCCTTGGTTGTGTGCTCTGGGAAGCAGGGAGGGTAGCTGTACTGTGTACTGTGTACTGTACTGTGGGCCAGTCAAGGTTAGTTCTTTGCTACCCAGGCTGGACTGGCAATGACATTCTGAGCATCAATTGACCACAGGCAAGGAGGGAAAGCCTCGCTGGCCCAGCCCTCGGAGGAGATGTGTGAGGTTATTTGTTCTCCCTAAGGATGGGCCAAGGCCATATGCACAGGCAGCTTTTCTTCCTCTCTAGTTTGTAAAGTGCTGTTGAATACCTGTTCTTCTCCTAACATCCTGAGTGCTAGGCCCTTTTCCATTTATTTTTTTCTTCTCCATTCCTGATGTGGCTGCCCTCCTCACTATCAAGGCTGTAGTGGCCAAACTATTTGGTTGAAGGGAGCATGGTCAGTGAGCAAAGAGTTGCTGGCTAGCGCAAGGTTAAAACGGAAATTCACGTCTTCCACACATTCAGCTCTGAGCTGAAAGAGTGGAAGATGGAGTTTCTCCTTCCACAGAGCAAAGGAGCCTGTGAATCCATAAATAGGTGGAAAACTGGGCAAGATTTTCACCATAGGAACTCGTGGGGAAGGACCACTGAAATTAGATATTAGATGTTCACAAAATTAACTAAGATCCCAAGCATAAAGAGTTATTTAATAGCTTCTAATAGTCTGAAAGACAGAAAAGGTATCAAACTAACTTTTTTTTTTCTTTTTTTTTTTTTGAGATGGAGTTTCACTCTGTTGCCCAGGCTGGAGTGCAGTGGCGTGATCTCAGCTCACTGCAACCTCCACCTCCCAGGTTCAAGCAATTCTCCTGCCTTAGCCTCCCGAGGACCGGGGACTACAGATGCACACTGCCATGCCCAGCTAATTTTTTGTGTTTTAGTAGAGATGGGGTTTCACCGTGTTGCCCAGGCTGGTCTCGAACTTCTGAGCTCAGGCAATCTGCCAGCCTCGACCTCCCAAAATACTAGGATTACAGGCGTGAGCCACTGTGCCCAGCTCAAGCCAAATTTGATTGACAAATTGTTCTATCTTTTTTCTAATACCACAATTGGTAAATTTGGGAAGTTGTAAAACAAACGTGAGGTGATTAATTGCCTAGGGTTGAAGCGTGGCCCTTTTTAGGTCCTTTCCTTTTCTCAGTGCCCCATTTTCTATACTGTCCAATTATCTCTGACTTTATATCCCTGAAATGGAAACAAGTTCTGAAGTATTTGCTTTATGTTAACATATACCCTCCCTGATCATCCTCCTGTTTCCTGCAACATTCACACAGTGGCCTCTTTGTGGTGGAAAGGTGAAGCGTAATTTCCACCAAAAGCTTGTGTGTGGTATGTTTTAATTAAGAAATGAGATGTAGCACTTTCTGGTTACATTAATGAAAATTCTCAGAAATAATTATGCTTGGAAGGAAATATGTGTAACCTTCAGTTGTGTCTGCAATGCCTAGAAGTACGGACCCATCCATTATCGAAAGTAGAGTTCACTAATCATGAGATGATAACACCACACTCAGTTTAGAGCTGCATTGTCCGACTCAGTGACCATGAGCCATATGTGGCTACTGAGCATTCAAAATGTGCCTAGTCCAAATTGAGAAGTGCTGTTAGTGCAAAACATACACTGGATTTCAAAGAATTAGTATGAAAAAACTTGTAAAATATCTAATTAACAAGTTTAAAATATTGACTGCATGTCAAGATGATATATTTTGGGTATATTATATAAAATCTGTCAGTAACATTAATTTTCACCATTTCTGAAGTTAAAAATGTGGCTACTAGAAAGTTTAGAAATGCACATGTGGCTTACATTATATTTCTGTTGGGCAGCACTACTCTAGAAGATGGAAGAAAACACCATCCTTTTCATTGCATCACTTTTCAGTCCCTGTGAAGTCTACCCAGGATAGATACTCAGGGATCCATCACTCTCCCTTCTCCTCTTTTCCATGTCAATTCCCCTGGGTCTCCTCTAACCTCAACACTCCACCACCTTCCATTTGTCTGTCATTATGGGTGACGCTCTTTAAGATGCTAAAAACCAGATGGATCATGGTTTTTTACTCTTTCTTGGAAGGGCATTGAGAGATCTATAGTCTCCCTTGTAGCAGAATTGATTTAGATCTTTCAAAGTCTTCAGATAGGTACATTAACAATACAAACAAGCTGTCCTACTAATTTTGATGACCTTCTATGACCAAGTTTTGAAGAGCTCTGATGCTAATATGATCTCAGACTCCTGACTTGATTCCACCAGATATCCTGTTCTACCATGCATGCAAAATAACTCTCCATAAAGCCCACTGAATACTTTTCAATGTATTCCATGTATTTTCTTACTGCATCCTCATAGAATACATTGAATAAAGTAGATGTATTATAAAGCCCATTTTATAGCTATAGTTCCCAAAAATGTAAAATGTTTTGCACAAAGACTCAGCAAGGGTTAATCATAGAATTAGGTCATAAGCCCTAATTGTCTTTCAGCCCTGGTTCTCTACAGCAAGTGTAGAAAACAACAGAAAATGTGCTCACACTCTTACACAAATGCTGTAACCAGTTTCTCCTCCAATCCAGTTTTCACAATGTTGCCTGAGTTATCCTTTGAAAATGCAGACTTGATTATATTTATTTACTACAAAACAAACAAACAAACAAACACAAGCAAATCTTCACTGGCCACTGAATTACAACCAATCCCTTTAGTCTGCATAAGTGGACATTGATATGCCATCCCAGCCTCATTTCTTTCCTCTCCATCTGCAATCTCTGGAAGAAACAGGTTGGGTTTTCCCTCTTCCCCACTGCCCCCAGCACCTGCTCAAATGTCACAACTCAGCACTTGTTGGGTCTTGTTTTCTCAGATCCTCTCTTCTGGCTCTTTCCATAACCTCTAAATCACTCACCCCCTTTATCTCCTGGTAAAGCCTTTGGGCTTAGAGCAAATGTCAATGCTATCGAAAGCTCTCTCCAAACTTCCTAGGAAGAATTAGTATCTTCCTTTTCTGGGTTTCTGTAATCCTTTGTACTGACTTTGTCCACTATACAGTACCTATTACTATTATCATGTTAGAGTCAACTCTTGTGCCTGTCTCCTGCTTTAGACCATGAACTTCTTGAGGAAAGAGACTGTCCATCTTTGTATCTCTATGTGTAGCAGATGTTCAGTGGATTGTCCCATCCATTCTCACCTATATACTGGTTTTCCCAGGTCTATCTGCGGAGCCCAGCTTACTCCCCCAGTTCCAGACCCAATCATCTGACAAATACCTCTCATCTGATGTCCCACAGGGACTTAAAGCTCATTGTGACTTAACTTGAACTCACTTCCTCCCCTACCCAACCTGCTTCTTCCAGAGTCCCTATCTCTGTGTTTGACATCATCTTCTATCCAGTTGCTTAATCCAGAGAACGGGAGTTATCCTTGACTCCATCGCCTCTTTTGCCAACATTCCTCCCCTTAATCCAAACAATCTGATGTATTACTTCTGTTTCTCAAAGATCAATTAAATCTGTGTACTTTATCCCTGCTGCCATTATCTCAGGACATCATCATCTCTTGCCTAGATTACAGAAATTAAATCCTTTGGAGTCTTCAGACTTGCCTCCAGCACCCAGAAGAGTATCTGGCATGTTGCTAGCACTCAATAAATGTATATTGAATGAATCAATTAATGGCTGTGCAGAGATGAGTTCACATCTGGCTCAGCCATGCTCAAAGGAACCTCATCTGTTTGAAAATGCCCACCCACTTCCTGATGGAAGGATCCAGGAAAAGACTTTAGAGCTATTTATTTTTGAATTGAAAACTTGAATGGTTTTCTTAACATATGTGGCACACAGAAGCTTTCAACACATTTGTAGATCAGCCACGTCAGTTAAGTTTCACAATCTCCTATGAGATAAATGACCTTGAGAACTCCCTTCGGTAACCGAGTCTCTTTTTTGCAGTTACAGAGTCTAAGTCATTTTCCCAGAGTTAGCAAGGTGGTAAGGAGAAGAGGCAGGGCTCAGGTCAAAGCATGCAGTCTCCAAAGGCTAGACCAGTTTGGCTAAATTTGGCCTCAGACTCAGTGGAGCAGGCTTGATTCTCTTGTTCAGTGGAAAGCTTGCTTCTCAGAGAGTAGCTCTGGCAAGGGGATACTGTAGGTCAGTGGAGCTGAATGGAAACTTCTGAGCCTCTGCTGACTAGAGGCCTGACACCTCATGCTCATAGCCTGTGGAGCCTGGGAGATGGGCAAGCGAAGGAAGGCCTGGAACTCGGGCTTGAGGCTCTTCCTTGCCTCGCTGTCATCAGTTGTTATGGCTGTCTCTTCCAGATTACTGCCGGAGATGTCAGGAATGATGTGCTCTCTCTCTCTCTCTCTCTTGCTCTCTGTTCTTAGTTTGCTTTCTGGAAACCAAAACTGCTGGAAATGCAGAAATGCTGTTGATGAAATCTATTTGGTAAGGGCAGAAAATTCAGAATTGTGAGTAATCACAGGATGCAAGAAGAATTGCTGCAGTCAGCTTTGATGCCAGGAAATAGGCTGTGGATGGGCACAGATAGTGGAAGAAAAGAATGGGAGCACATCCCAAATAACACTGCAGGTGGCCTGAGCTCTGGAGGAGGCCCACATCTTCCCTCAGCACCATGTGTAGCACTGCTGATGGGGAGCAGGAAGATTTCACTCACGTGGCTCTCAGTGGGTGCACACTGAGCCCTACAGTGTGTGAGGCCCTGTGCCAGGCACTGGGCGTGGAGCTGATGCAGCACAATCCCTGCTTCCTAGCTGCATAGTGTAGCCAAGCAGATAAGCTGTGCACATAAATAGCATAGTACAAAATACAAAGTCACACATTTCACAAAAGAGATTTTGACAAGGTCCTGGGCCATCTAGAGCGAAGGGAACCAGGGTCTTCTTCATGAGGGAAGAGGGATGTTGTGACCTGTTAGGTTAGATATTTAAGTTAGTTTTGCTGTAGTCAGGTGTGGCATAGTAAGAAACATTCAAACTGGAATGGCAAAACAATTATATTTATTACTCACAGACCATGAGAGATGAGAACAGTACACCTTTTAGGTCAACAGGAAGCGGAAGGGGATATCCAGAACACATGAGCTCAACCAGCAGACTGGAAACAAAAGAGAGGGAGGGACCTGAGGGCTGAAGCTTTGACTGGGATTCAGGGCATTGCCTATAGGGGTTTCCCACAGGAGGGTTGGATTGCTTAATTTGAAGGGAGTATGAGGCTAAGTGTGGGAACTTAGGGTTACATTATCAATTTACCAGGCTTGAAGCAGAAGTAAGGTGGTTAACTGGTTCAGGGTACAGGGCCTTATCTGTCTGAAAAAATGAAGATGGGAACTGGGTGAAGACTGTCTTGAAATATGTAGATCAAGTGTGACAAGCAGGAACAGGACAACAAGAAAGATGTTGCAGCAGCATTAATATAATGAGAGTTATGACAAGGCATTTCAATTGGGCTTAGACTTATATTTGGATTTAGATAAACAGAGAGTAAGAACATTCCAGAATGAAAGAATTGCATATATAAAATCAAGAGCTAGGATTCATGGCAAGGAATCTGTTGCTAAAGGTTCTTCAAAACTCAGGAATAGGGACCCCAGCAGCCCTAGGCAATCTGGTCTTCTCTGTTACTTCTGTGGATTTTAACCCCGTTTCTGTGGCTGGTGGCTAAGGGTTTCTATTTCTGTATGATTCTGGAGCCTTATGGCTACTTGGTTCTTAGCTTGTTAGCTTCCCCAGAAATAATTCTGCAGAATTGATTTCCAGGGCATTGAGTCCTGTTCTCTGGTGGAAATCCTCTGCATAAAAGTTGTTGCTGACTTTCTTAGTGCACTCTGTCTGTATCTTTTGATTCCTTTACCATTTTTGTGCATACTGGCCCCCCACATGCTTTCCCTCCCAGGAGTCAGCAAATGCGCCTTTGTCAATGACTGCCCTAAGGCCGAGAGGCCTGCTTGGCCTGTGCCCATGAAGACCAAGATAGGCCTGGGTATTTATGTCCTTCCCAGGGTCAGCCCTTGACTGGTGATAGATGGATGTACGGTAGAAGTACTCTACTTTCGTTGTCCCCAACATGTGCCTAACCTGCCTCCAGAGACCCGGGGCATCATACATTGCTTGACTTTTTTTCTTTCCTGATTGCACTTCCCCTTCACTTCTCCAGGTTTTCCCTGGAGGAAATTATTTCCTAATAAACTACTATCACTCAGACTTTCATCTCAAGGTCTGCTTCTGTGGAATCCAACTCAGACATAAGCCAAGTGGGGTAGGCAACATAATGCCCCCTTCAAAGTGTTCCCATCCTCACCCCTAGAGCTTATAAATATAGCAAAGGGGGCTTTGTTGGTGTAATTGAGGTTGTAGATCTTAAGACAGAGAGATTATCCTGGGTTACCTGGGTGGGCCTAATCTAATAATGTGAACTCTTTTTTTTTTTTTTTTGAGATGGAGTCTTGTTCTGTCGCCCAGGCTGGAGTGCAGGGGCAATCTTGGCACCTCCGACTCCCAGGTTCAAGCCATTCTCCTGCCTCAGCCTCCTGAGTAGCTGAGATTACAGGCACGTGCCACCATGCCCAGCTAATTTTTTTATTTTTATTTTTTTTTTAGCAGAGACGGGGTTTCACCATCTTGGCCAGGATGGTCTTGATCTCCCAACCTCGTGATTCACCCGCCTCGGCCTCCCAAAGTGCTGGGATTATAGGTGTGAGCCACCACGCCCGGCCCATGTGAACTCTTAAAAGCAGATAACTCTCTGGAAGGAGGCAGGAAGATACAGAAGAAGAGGCAATCAGAGAGACTGGAAGCATAAGAAGGATTTGACACACCTTTGTTGCCTCTGAGATGTAGGGGCCAAGTGCAAGGACCTTTCTCCTTCCTTCCTTCCTTCCTTCCTTCCTTCCTTCCTTCCTTCCTTCCTTCCTTCCTTCCTTCCTTTCTCTCTCTTCCTTCCTTCCTTCCTCTCTCTTCCTTCCTTTCCTTCCTTGCCTTCCTTCCCTTCCCTTCCTTCCCTTCTTTCTTTTTCTTTTCTTTCTTTCTTTCTTTCTTTCTTTCTTTCTTTCTTTCTTTCTTTCTTTCTTTCTTCTTTCTTTCTTTCTTTCTTTCTTTCTCTCTCTCTCTCTCTCTCTCTTTCTTTCTTTCTTTCTTTCTTTCTTTCTTTCTTTCTTTCTTTCTTTCTTTCTTTCTTTCTTTTTCCCTTCCTTCCGTCCTTCCTTCCTTCCTTCCTTCCTTCCTTCCTTCCTTCCTTCCTTCCTTCCTTCCTTCCTTCCTTGTTAAGACAGGGTCACACTCTGTTATCCATGCTGGAGTGCAGTGGTGTGATCACGGCTCACTGCAGCCTCTACTTCCAAGGCTCAAGCAATACTCCCACCTCAGCTTCCCAAGTAGCTGGGAGTACAGGCACATGCCACCATGCCCAGCCAATTCTTGCACTTTTTGTAGAGATGGGCTTTCCCTTTGGCCAGGCTGGTATCGAACTCCTGGGCTCAAGCAATTTGCCCACCTTGGTCTCCGAAAGTGTTGGGATTACAGGCATGAGTCACTGTGCTCAGCCGTAGTTCTTTCTTTTGACCTATAGAACTGTGAGATAATAAATATATGTATTTTTTAAGCTGCTAAATTTGTAGTAATTTGTTACAGCAGCAATGGAAACAAATGTACCCAAGTTTCACATAAATAATGTGCACATTCACTATCTATGCTGGTGGCAACTTATGCTAGGAATGTCATGAATTTTGTCCATATAACCACCTATACTTCAGATCCACACTGATGTAAAGATTTATGAAGTCTGTGAGCTTTCTGAGGGCCATCATTTCTTCTTTCCTCTCCCTGACCTCAGTCTGGTTGCATTGGGGAAGGGGTCTTAGTTTGCTTTATTTTCCTCTTACCTGTATTTTATCAGTGAAGGAATGCAGAGGACTGTGGAGATGGGACTTCTGGCAGTGCAGAGGGCATAGGCAGAAATGGGAAATCACTTGGTTGTGGTGAATTAGCTTGTCACCTGAGGGACAGGGGGGATTAGCACAGAGGAAGCCCCCACCAGGGCACTGAACTCCTACATTAGGTTCTCCAAGTTGAGATGTATGAGTGAAAAGAGTGAAACTGCATTTGGAGATCCCGAGGTCCTTAGAGCAAAGGAGCTTGGCCTCCATCCTGCAGTGGCAAGAATTGTTGGAGGCTCTCAGCAGGGGTCCTGGATTCTCCAATGACATATTTATTCTTTCTCTTCTGCATCTCTGTTGAAGCACGTGTGCCCTTTTCACCAATTATGAGATTTTTTTTTCTGACCTTCTATCTAACAATAACTCACTCTGAGCAGACACTCTGTAGTCTCAATACGTAATATTTTTTATCTATGTGCAGCTGCACACCTGTGCTATAGCTTTGAGGCATGAATAGAAGCAGACTTCTCCGTTGGGAGGTTTCCCTACATCACCACTCTGTGAGTTAGGAGCTTCTTCTATCCCAGTGCCTGACTCTGACAATCTGAACTGATGAAAGGTAAGGGAAATGACAATCTGAGCACCTGCTGCTCCCCAGGCTCTTTCTCTTTCTGCCTCCACCTGTAGAGAGGCACTTCTTTTTGTGAATATGCTCCCAGGCCTCTGGTGGTGTCAGGTTGTATTAAGGGATGGAGCACAGGTCCTGCCCAAAGAGGCCTTACCCAGTGGTGTTCTTCCTGTTGCCCTGTCCTTAGCTTTTTTGTGCGTGTTTAGTTTTTGAGCGCCCTGAGAATGGATTCATTTCTCAGGCAAATTTTACATTAATAAAGCTCATGAATGAGACTAAAGTATAATGTAAATAGGTCAAATCCATCATTTACAAGAACTGTCTCAAGAAGCAAAACGTTTAAAGTTCAAATTAGTAAGACACTCTTTCCCTGTTTTCAGAGTTAGTTGAAAGTCAAATCGTAATCAGAATCCCAACTCTCATTTGCAATGAAATCTCTGCCACAGAGAGAACATTCTGAAGCCTAAGTGGTCCACAAATACTCCCTGTAGTCAGTCGTGCAGGAAGCCAAATAATCCAATGGCTGATTGGTAAGGGTGGAATCAGAACCAGGTGGATTAAATAAATGTTTGATACTCTCATGGCTTTTTCACTCCTGTAGTTCAGCGAATGAGAGTGGCGCCCAGAAGCTTCTTCTCTCCTGTTGTTCGGTGAGTGGGAGAGTGTTACAGCTCTTTTACTCTACTGCCCACAGCTCAGCAGGCAGGAGTACTAAGCTCTTTCACTCCCACAGTTCGGCGAGTTCCAGGTTCTTGTCCCACGACCAAGAGGAATAACATATGTGGACACTGGAGAGTGAGTAAAGCAGAGTAGAATTTTATTGAGTGACAGAAAGACAGCTCTCGGCATCAAGAGGGGACCCAAAAGTAGGTTGCTATCTGTGAGGCTGAGTCTGGGGTTTTTAATGGGTTTAGAATGGGGGAGTGTGTGTTGATTGGTCCATGGGTAGTCTTGGAAAAAGCACCATTCAGTTGGCTAAAAGGCATAATTAAGAAGGAACCAATTGCGAGAGTGGGTAAAACCGGGATAGAAGTTCTCACTCAGTTGTGGACTCTGTTTGAAACTGGCAGCTTGGTTTTCAGGCTTTAAACTGTCCTTGGCTTGAAGGTGGGGTTTCACTGGGGACCCATCCCTGTCTGCCTAGGAATTTGTCGGTCTCCTGTCACTATGAATACCATGATGACATCATAGCTGGATGCTTTTCTCTTACAGTTGGGATGGTCTTAGAATGGCATTGGAATACTCAGAGTCCATTATCAAGGATTCACCATGTCTGTCTCCATCTTCTTATTAGAGACGTCTTTGCACCACAACCTAAATGCACTACTTCTGTTGGGCATGACCTTATCTTCACTAGATAGTGTTTAGCTTCTCAACATTCCAGTGTTCAGGTGATCTCTCTGGTTTCTGCATGGCTGATACAGGCCCTTTTCTAAGGGAGTTTCTTCTTTAGATACCAGTATGTTTAATCTGTTTAGATGAGGTCCTGCTAAATAGAAACCCATTCTGACTTCTTGAGGTATATTTTCTCCATTTCATTACAAATTGAATTTACAACTTGACCGTCAAGAAAAAATATTTCTCTCATTCTCATGTTCTCCCACCATGTATCCCAAACTTCTCAGAAAGTCATAAGCTTCACCATTTTCTCTCTATGACTTCCTGCCCTGATATTCTCTAAAAGTTCTAGGCTGCAAATGGGTATATAAGTCTTATATGGGATAAAGGCACAGGGACAGGGTCTAACACCTTGGCCACTACAGGATATGTGCCCAACCAGCAGACAGCTACTCAGAAGTCTGATTGCTACAGAAGATATACAGTGGGAGAGGGAATTTTTTATTATTATTATTTCTTTCAAGAAAAGCAGGACTGGGTGATGGGATGAGGCATGGACCACCTCTTGTCATTTATCTATATCCATCTACCTTATTGTTTAGTGAAAATTTTCACTAGATTCTGGCTATGGACTACAAATTCTGGTTTTAGGGTGGTTGTGAGTTTCTTTTTTTTATTATTATACTTTAAGTTCTAGGGTACATGTGCACGACGTGCAGGTTTGTTACATATGTATACCTGTGCCATGTTGGTGTGCTTAATTTGGGGGATTATTTATAGTTTGAGGAAATCTCTATTGAGTGTTTCTCACTAGATTTAATGATACATATAATTCCTAGTTCTTCAACATATTTTGAGGTTTGTAGCTACAATGTCTAAACTTAAAACTATGAATATCATGAGCAAATGAAAGGCATTGTTACTGTCCTGGCTTCTCTCTTACTTTGCACATGAATTTGGGCAGGTGAAGTTTTGGACATACAGCTCTGATTATTTGAGACTCAACGACAATAACTTCATGATATAAAGTAACTTCATGATAAGGGCTCTCTGAAATGTCAGCATTCATGTTGGCATCTTTCTAAAGAGTCTGTTGACTATAAAATTGACTTTATGAATTTCAGAAATAGGTCAAGTTTAACAGGACCTTTAATAATTTCGAGACTCAGTGTATGCCACGGGAAATGAAGACTGAAAATATTAAAAGTAAATATTTCAGGGGCAGTGTTCTTAGTAGGGAAAACTGAATATTTTTCTAGAGTGTTTGTGCTGTTGGCCTTCTGTTTATGTTCTTTCACAGGTTGTGATACGTTGGAAAATGGATGAGCTTGAAGCTGGTAAAAACAAGCATGGAATCCAATCAAAAGAGTTTAGGTCAATTGATTTTATGTCTCTTTGAACTTTACTTTGCTTAACAGTAAAAATGTGGGTGATGATATCAGGATTCAAGATATAACATACACAAAGTTGTCAGCGGGTGTTGATTTTCTCCTTTTATAGCACCTTTATCTTCTTTGATTTTTAGTCACTTTTATTCTTTGACCCATCAATATCATCACATCTCATCTTTTTCAAATCGGATACTTTGGATCAGTTTCTAGTCTATACATAATCCCAGAGATAAGAAGAGAAGTTCCTTTATTTGAGGATAATTTGTCATAAACATTACTATCATGTTTTGACATTTATTAAATATTTTCTGGTTTGGGAAAGAGACGATTAGTATTTAAAACCTCAACATCACATCTACCATATTGCTTAGGCAGGCAGAAGAATAAATGAAAGTAAAGCATTTGTTTTTCTAAGTTATGAGGTGATCTCATGTTCTTCATTCACATATGTAATATTACTGTTTAATCTTCTCCAAAATATGTTCTTATCTGTCAGCTCATTTAATTTGACCCTCCCAGACCACTTTAGGAAATCGTTTGATACTTCTTTTTTTTTTTTTTTTTTTTTACAGTCGAGGAAACTGGGACACAAAAAGACATAAAAGACACATACCCAGCTTTAGTGTCTTGCCCAAAGAATCCAAGGCTCTCCAGTGCTAGAGTGTTAGGTAGGTTTTTCTTAATCCCCAGAGGAGCTAGAGACACCTTAAATGCTATGCCATTTGCAGTAAATATTTGCACATAGTCATGCATTAATCATGTTAACATTAATGTTATAAACACCCATGCAACTATTTTAAGGTGCTCCAAGGTAACAGTTTGGCCACACGCATTATTTTCTTTCAGGATTTTTAATAATTCATAATATCTAGCCAATAACAATTTCAGTACAAATGGATTAGTGAGCATATTACAATCACTTCTACCTATAGTTACTGCCCTTGGAAAGCCTTTATTCTCAGCTCTTTATTAAGAACTTCAAAACTCTTAGCATAACATAAATTAAATCAGATTATTTAAAATGGTCACTAGTGCATTATAATAGTTCTTGGTTGCAAATGTGTGTTTTGTCATTTATGAGCCCTTTGATTATGACTATACATCAGCAATAAATATATCATCAATCTAGCTTTGAAATCAAAGATTTTTAGCCAATTTACCCTACCTAAGTTTGTAAAGCAATATCACCTTCTAACTTAAAGATAAAGTGACTTAAAACTGACTGAGCAGATGTGTATAAACGCTCTTGCACCAATTCCAGTGTCTCCCAAGCAGGGAAACACTGTAAGAAAAGAAAACAAACTCACAGATTGCCTTCTCTCATCTACATTCAGACCAAGCATGAAAAGTATCCCCAGTAGCCAAAAAAAGTAATTTAACTCACTCCTCCTTGGATTTCCACCTGGACTTCACCATGCAACAATGAGAAAAGAACATGCGAAATGCCTATAGCCTATATAGCATTTTTAATGAAATGCTGGTATCCCCCTCTACCAAGTGGTCTAAAAAGACAAAACCCTTCTGCAAAATAAAAAACTATCTGTGGGAATCAGAAAGATATGTGGCTTTAAGCAATATTTCTATTTAAGCAAAATATCAGGAATTCTTCATTTAATAATTGTATATATACAGTCAGAACATCTAAGTAAAAGCATATATGAAATTAAAGTTCAGTTTAAACAATAAGATTTCCTGAAACTCGTTTTCTTTTCTTCTGTGATACTGTGATTATTTTAAAATTAGGCTTCAAATTATTTTTTGTTTTATATGATGAATGATTGTCTTTCTTATTCTAAAATCTATCTTGCCAGAAATTAAGCTATTCTAGCTTTATTTTGGTGAGTATATAATGGTATCTTTCTCCACCCTTTGCTTTCAACCTAGTTAGCTATATCTTTTTTTTTGTTTGTTTGTTTTTTTGTTTGTTTGTTTTGTTTTAAGGAGCAGAGAGTTTAATAGGCAAGAAAGAAGGAAGAAACTCCCCTATACAGAGACAGAGGGAGCGGAGCTTCAAAGCTGAGAGAAGAAACCCCAAGTGCCATGGATATCAGCCAGTTATAGGAGGAGGCTGGAGGAGGTGGTGTCTGGTTTGCATAGTGCTCAGGGGATTAGTTTGACCTGGTATGTCATTCACATAGCCATGAAAAACTGGCCCTCCCACACTAGCCTTTTAATGTGCAAATACAGGGCGCCATGATGTCCTACACATGTGGGGATATGTGGGGGCGGCCACGTTGCCAGGCACATGTGGGGGCAGTAACCTAGCTATGTCTTCATATTTAAGTGGGTTTTCTTGTAGACAGCATGTATTTATAGTAGAGTCTAGCTTTTTAATCCAATCTGATAATCTGATGTTTAACTGGCATATTTACACCACTTACATTTAAACTGATTACTGATATATTTGAATTGAAATGTACCATCTTGCTGGCTCTTTTCTATTTGTTCTGTTAACCAAAATGAATGACTAAGGCAAGAGTCTCTATCAATTGAGGTTTATTGAGCTGGAGCTGGAGGGCATGCCCAAGATAAATATGAGTCACAGACATCCTCTGTGGCTTGTATTCTCCCTGAAGGGATTTTTAGGGGGCTCAGGATTTATACATTTCCTTCAGGGAGAAAAGGCATGTAGGAAGAGTGGGGGTAGGCAGAAGAATGATTGCTGTCATATTGTCTTTGTTCTGTACCTGAGAAAATAATGATTATTAGTGTGAAGTCCAATAGACATATCGTTGTTTTATGGGAGAATATACATCTTGAAAGGTTTAAAGGCCACCAAAGAACAACTGATGAGGGCAGTCGTCCAGAGATTCCTGAGGCCTCTTGCCTTTCTGTGGGGCCTGGGTAGTGTACAATGCTCTGACACAAGGTTGTGAAGCAATAGCTATTAATTTGGGGAAAAGCTGGAAATGTTACATTACTCTGTTTCCAGTTTCCTCTGGTGTAACTTTGTCCTTTGGCATAATGAGTTTCAGAGCCCTGAGGTTATTTTTCTTTACAGTTTTATTTGTTTTTCATTTTCAAATTTTTTGCATTTTTCCTGAGTTTGAGTATTTTATGTGTCACACGAATCAGTGGAAGAGACCACCAAACAGGCTTTGTGTGAGCAACAAGGCTGTTTATTTCACCTGGGTGCAGGGGGGCTAAGTCCGAAAAAGGAGTCAGCAAAGGGTGGTGGGATTATCATTAGTTCTTATAGGTTTGGGATAGGCATACAAAGTACATTCTCAAGGGTGGGGAGAATATAACAAAGTACCTTTTTAAGGGTGGGGGAGAATATATGTATCAGTCAGGATGGGGCAGGAACAAATCACAATGGTGGAATGTCATCAGTTAAGGCTATTTTCACTTCTTTTGTGGATCTTCAGTTGCTTCAGGCCATCTGGATGTATACGTTCAGGTCACAGGGGATATGATGGCTTAACTTAGGCTCAGAAGCCTGACATTATGATGCCACTTTATCTCCTTCATGGACTTATTATTATACCTCTTTTTAAGCGTTTTTAGTGATTAATCTAGGGTTTAGAATAAGCATTAAAAATATGAATCTAACTTCATATAATGTATAACACTTTGCATATTTCCAATCCTCCCACTCATTCCTTGTCCATTTTGTCACACATTTTACTTTTACAAAGGCTATAAAGATATACCATATTGTTATAATTTCTGCTTTAAACAGATTTTTTAAAAATAAGAGAAATAAATTAAAAATTAATATTGTATTTTCTTTTCATTTATTCTATTTCCAGTGCTCTTCATTTTTTGGTGTGGCTTGTAGTTTCTGACTACATCACAAATTTCCTCTGTCTGAAGAACTTCCTTAAACATTTCTTACAGAGTAAGTCCCCTGACAATACTTTTCTTTCATTTTTGATGGTCTGAGAAAGTCTATTTCTTTTTCACTTTTGAAGGATATTTTTGGAGAGTATAGAAGAATTCTGCATTGGAAATTTTTTTCTCTCAGCACTTTAGGGAGGTCACCTTATTGTCTTCTGGGTGTCACGGTTTCTGATGAGACATGGCTTAATTCTTATCCTTGTTCCTTGATAGATAACTTGTCTTTTTGTTACATGAAAGTGGTCCCAATCCAGACCCAAGAGGGGGTTCTTGGATCTCATGCAAGACAGAATTCAGGGTCAGTCCACAGTTCAAAGTGAAAGCAAGTTTATTAAGAAAGTAAAGGAATAAAAGAATGGCTCACAAGGTCAGGAGTTCAAGATGAGCCTGGCCAACACAGTGAAATCCTGCCTCTACTAAAAATTCAAAAATTAGGCCAGGCGCGTTGGCTCACGCCTGTAATCCCAGCACTTTGGGAGGTCGAGGCAAGGTGGATCACTTGAGGCCAGGAATTAGAGACCAGCCTGGGCAACATGGTGAAACACTGTCTCTATTAAAAACACAAACATTAGCTGGGCATGGAGGCAGGCGCCTGTAATCCCAACTACTCAGGAGGCTGAGACAGGAGAATCGCTTGAACACAGGAGGCGGAGGTTGCAGTGAGCCAAGATCATGCCACTGCACTCCAGCCTGGGTGACAGAGCGAGACTCTCTCTCAAAAACAAAACAAAACAAAAAACCAAAAAACAAAAAACAAAAAAACAACCAAACGAACAAAAAAACAGATAAAGCTAACTTGTGGTGCTAGAACATTACCTGCCCATGGGAGGTGGTGAGTGACTGGAGGGAAGCATGTGGGAACTTTCTAGGGCGACAAATATGTTCTATATGTAGATCAGGGTGGTAAATGTTTCCAGAGATGGTTGTAATAATCCCTGCCATCCTGTATGCGCTTTTCCAGTGTCACTTTTCCAGTCTCCCACCACCACAAGCTTTCTCCTCCCATTGAATGTGGCCTAGTGCTGTGACCTTTTTTGACCAACCAAATGAAGAAGTGATGATGTATAAACTTTCAGACCTGTGCCTTCTTAGACTGCCATTCCCATCTCTGTTCCTTAGAGCACTCCTCTTTGGCATCCAGCTCCCATGCAGCTGCCTGGAGAGGCCCACATCAAGAAAACTGAGGCCCTACATCAGTAGTCTCAGCTGGTATCCAGTCTCAGTTGCCAGCCTTTTAGGGCTGTCCAGCCATTCCAGCCACCAACTGACATCAAAGAGCTCAACTCATAGTATACCAGTCAGCTCACAGAACCTTGAGGAATGATGAATTGTTCATATTTTAAGTTAATCAGCTTTGGAGCAATATTTATGTAGCAGTAAGTAACCGAAACTTTGGGGCTATTAGTTACATGGGCATATACATGTGGCAAAATTCATAGGATTGTACATTTATGATCTGAGCATTTTCCTGTGTGTTAACCTCAGTAAAAATATTTATAAGTAAAAGTAAACCATCAGAGTATTATATAGTCATGAAAACCCAAAAGCAATCATAATAAATTTTAACATTTAAAGCCAATTCTATTACAATCAGAAACTAGAAAGGGTGCTCTGGGATTCAAAATTGCTTTGAAGATTTTAGCAAATTCAATACACAGGAAATTGAAACTGCACAAGTTATGGAAAATAAGAGAAAAAAGATATTTGCTGGTGATAAACTGCATATCCAGAAAACTCCAAAGACTCTATTTGACAATATGATAAATTAATTAAAAATAAAAAGATGCGACTGGATTAACTGTGAATATACACATGCTAGTAGCTTTCTCTATATAAACCATAGTTAGAATAGAAATTTTAAAAATCCAATTTAAATAAAAACAAAAATATAAAATAGCTATAAAAAGCACATGGAGGAAGCCACAAAGTATTATTGGAACTAAGATAAACTCTAAACTGAGATATGCTATATACCTGGTTGGGAAAACATTGTATCATAAAAATATTACTCTTTCATATGCATACATATACATACACACTTAACACAATTCCAATTACAATCCCAACATTTTTGGTTACCTGGTTCAAATTTATTTACAATTCATATGGAAGAATAGCTAAAATGATTTTAAAAAGTAAAACGATGATTGCATATTTGCTTTATCAGCCATTAAAATACATTACATAAAACTTACTGAAGTTTAAAGTGCATATTGTCAGAATAGTAAACACGAAACTGAGAGACAGAGTGAAGAGTCTGTAGGTAAATCCCTGAATGAATTTGTGACAAAGTTGGCATTTCAATTCAGGGGTTTATTTAATATTAATATACGATGCTGGCCTAAATTGTACTTTACCTGCAAGAATGCAATATCGGGATTCCAAATCTTAACATACATAAATATACATTTTTGATGATAGAAGAAAATAGAGGATGAAAATGGATTCTTGATGATAGATGAAAATGGAGGTATTTTAGGTTGGGAAGTTTTATCAAGGACATATGTATATATATTTTTTTGATAATTTTTTTTTTTGTACAATGAGAGGAACTCATGGTTTTGTATTGCTTTTGAAGACCCTATGCTGCATGCCTTTGTAAAATCTCAAATTTGGGAATGAAAGAAGAAACACTGGCTCTGCACACATATGTATACATGAATGTGTGCCCTCACACACATGCAAACGTACTGAACTTATCCTGAGTTATTTTCTCATCTTATGTAAATGCTCTTTTCTTTCCATTATGTACATGTTGCTGCTACAGGGAGGTAAAAGGAAGGGAGTTGTGGAGGAAGGAAGAGAATGAAAAAGAAAGGAAGAAAAGAGGAGTGCCAAGGCATGGACCTTGGCAGAGATGGCATGGATTGGGAATACCAGCTTTTTGATTCTTCAAAATGTCTTTCATCTGTTCTGAAAGGTTTGGCAATTTCTCCTGTCTTTAATTGCATTGTGTTGGCGTATGATAAACCATTCTCACGCATTTCTCTCAGTAACAAAAGGTACCACAATTTCTTCTACCTGTGGGTTTCTAAAGTACTTGGTTATTGCTTTGAAAGATGTGTGAGATTGCAATCATTCCTTCAACAGCAAATATTTGCTTCATTAACATAAAGTATATACTCTGCTGCTCTATTTCCATGCCTTCTGCACACACAATGACTTTTTGTTTGATTGCTAAATCATAATGAAATCTTTCTGAAGATGTTTTCAATAACAAATTCTCATCTCTCTAACAATGCATATAACTCAGTTGAAGTGAAAGTATTATGAAGGGCCATGACCGAGTTTGCTCATAACTACTACAGCGGCTCTACCTCACTGACAGTGATTGTTCTTCTGATTTTACAAAAGTTAAACTATGTAGCTGGGCGTGGTGGCTCCTGCCTATATTCCCAGCTACTCAGGAGACTGAGGCAAGAGCATTACTTGAACTCAGGAAGCAGAGGTTGCAGTGAGCCGAGATTGTGCCGCCGCACTCCAGCCTAAGATAGAGCGAGACTCTGTCTCAAAAACAAACAAACAAACTATGAAAAAAATGTAAAAGGTATGTTCTAGAATCAATGAGATACATTAAGTTGCTTCATTTCTAACAGTTCTTTTTCTCCTTTTTGAGCACTTTCTGTAGCAGCTGTGCCTCCCACAAACAGGCCAGTGTGTGCCTGCATCCTGAAGACACAGCATTGGTTCAGGGAACAGCAGTGGCTCAGGCAGGCTCATGCTATCAGCGGAAGCACCAGCACTGACTGACAACCCATCCCACTGTCATTGCACCTTCACAATGGGGATAAAGAGCTGTCTTATTTGGGATACATAGAGCATGAAGAAGTAGGATCCCTCTTGTGCAGGATTAAGAAAAGGCAGGTTGTTTGCAGGGCCCCAACAAGCAATTGCACAGGCATCCAAGGGCTGAAAATAAAGTACAGTCGGGCTCATGGACGGGATCTGTTAAGTCAGAACATGAGGTCTCCAACTCTTGGGCCATAAGACTTCTCCTATTTCTGCATCTTCTGATTCCTCGACATAGTAATCACTCAATAGCTACTTGGATGACTTTGGCTGTGGCTCACCATAGTGGTAGCAGGGTCCCAACTCTATATGACACAGGGTCTAAGCACAGGGACTTGGTTTCATAATTCACATTCTTGACAGAGAAACTGGCTCAGCCCAGCCCATGGATTTGCTTTCTGTCCCATCCCACCCCTCCTCAGATGTCCATCTTTAGTCAACTGTGACCAATCTCATGCTAGCCCTTCAGTAGGAACCATGAATGGGATCACTCTTTCCACCTCAAATGATGTGAGTAGAGAAGTAACAACTGGCCAGCCCACAGCAGGAGGTTTTTAATCATTATTATAACTCCTGGAAGATGCTGCATGGACCTGGCTTAATATTTTGTTAATCTGTAAATCTTAAGGAAAATTTCAACGTCCTTAGGAGCCTAACTGTAGTAGCCAGGTCATATCTGGCTGTACAGTCATGAAAAAAGAAAAGAAGATGAAACATGGGTTCAATTTTATCCCTAGTTTTAATATTGCCACTTTTTGTTTGCTAAAGTTCCGTGTAAACCTATCAAGCCTAGAGTGCATTCCCTATGAACCAAACAGGGATCTATGGTACCTAATGACAACTTACCAAGCCTGTTAGAACCTCTGTTTGGAATTCTATGATCCTATAAGTGATAAATAGTGAAAAAGTAAGAATAGGATGGGCACAGGGGTGGGAAAGGTACTTCCATGAGTAGATGTGCATTGACGTGTGGATGGAGAGACGTACTTTACAGATTCTTTCTTTCTTTCCTTCTTTCCTTCCTCCTTCCTTTCTTTCTTTCTTTCTTTCTTTCTTTCTTTCTTTCTTTCTTTCTTTCTTTCTTTCTTTCTTTCTTTCTTTCTTTCTTTCTTTTCTTTTCCTTCCTTCCTTTCTCTTTCTTTCTTTCTCTCTTTCTCTCTCTCTCTTTCTTTCTTTCTTTCTTTCTTTCTTTCTTTCTTTCTTTCTTTCTTTCTTTCTTTCTTTCTTTCTTTTTTCTTTTCTTTTTTTTGATGGAGTTTCACTCTGTCACCCAAGGTGGAGTGCAGTGGCACTATCTTAGCTCACTGCAATCTCTGCTCCCAGGTTCAAGCAATTCTCCTGCCTCAGCCTCCCAAGTAGCTAGAACTACAGGCACGTGCCATCATGCCTGGCTTTTTTTCTTTTTTTCTTTTTTGTATTTTTAGTAGAGACAGGGTTTTCCATGTTGGCCAGGCTGGCCTCGAACTCCTGACCTCAACTGATCCACCAACATCGGCCTCCCAAAGTGCTCAGATTACAGATGTGAGCCACTATGCCTGGTCCAGAATATTTTTTTAAGGGATTTCTCATAGGGTTTCTTTAAATGAGCACATTTTCAGAATGAGTCATGTCACAAACAGAATGCAGCACTTATATTGCCTGAAGACCAGTGTCCTCATAGGGTAAATAGGACACTAGTCTTACAGAAAAAAGTGACCTTTATCATAGACCAGTGATGTGACTTTTGTTAGTTCCCTGGATGAGTCCACACTTCAAACTCCCTCTCCATAAAATGTGGGGTGGATTGTGGCTTCTTGCCCAGTGGGCAGGATCCCTGCTTACAAAGAATGCTGCTGCTGCATTGGGAAACAAAAGTGCACACACTATTATCGACACTATGCAAATATGTCTTGGCTGACAGCCCTGCCCATTATAGAATTTATTTAGGGTACCCAAGGCATTCTCTCCCCAAAGACAGTTTTGTGTCGACAGTACATTTTGCTGCTGGCAGAGGCAGAAGAAACCAAGCAGGCTCTCTTTGGCCTAACAGACCTCACAGACTGCCACGTGTTTCCTGCAGATACTTGTGCTGACAGAAGCACCAAATTCATATTCAACTTTCAGGTCCTCACCAGCTGAGACAACTTGACTAGAAATCCAAAAACAGTCAACCAGAAATATGCCTCCAGCACCCATAGCCATAAGTTTCTGGGTTCATGGGGATCCTGGGCTCCCCTGTTCTGGGCAATTCCTTCTAGCTGGGCTACTGGAAACAAATTTCCTAAATACTCTGTGGCTGAGTTCTTGAAAGGATGCAAATAGCTGGATTCACCACTAGCTATTTCCTTCAAAGGCAGTTAATTCTAGGGCCAAGCCCTGTCTGATTCTCTGAGATGTGTCTCTGAGGAGACAAAAAAGCCCAAGTTTAGAGTGTACTGGAAGTGAAGGAGAACCTTCTTCATTCTCATTTATTCAACATCTCATCTTGTACACAAGAGATTTGAAAGCAGCTAGAGAAATATGGGCCAACAAAGAAGAATAAAAAGAAAATCAAAAATTAAAAAAAGAAGAAAAACAAAAGAGACTCAAAACAAAGAAAAATGAGAGTAGGAAAAAATGTGAAGGCTGATGGGGCAATGCCAACACACAATGCATTTTCCCTGATGACTCTGAAAACATTGCCTGTGTTCACCGGTGCTTGATGGCTTTTCTTTTGTGAGGAGGACACAGATACGACCTTGCTTGGACCCTGGGAGGGTGGGGAGGCAGAGAGACTAGCAAAGGGCAGTTCTGTGTTGCATCTGGGGTCAGTTCTCCCCTCTCTCCCACTTTCAGGTTTCCTGGCCACCCCCGTTCCTCCAGGAAGTAAGTGGACTGCTGCTCACTACCTGAAGGATGATGTTTAAAAGAAAAAACCCAGAATAAAAGGGTACCAGACAGAGGGCTGGCTCGGATTCAGAACCCCAGCATCCTATTTGGGGCCTGGTAAGGAGAAAGGCCAGGAGCTCTGTACCAGCCAGTCTGCTCCTACTGTGTCCTTTTCTGACGCGACTGTGGCTGCTGGTGTCAAAGGGCTGAGGAGAGTGTGTAGGTGGCCCTTTCATCCAGCTTCCAAGTCCACCAGGGATGGACAGTGAAGGCCTAACTCTGTAAAGTATTCACTGCAACTTCTAGCTATGTGACTGCTATGGTTTGGATATTTGACCTCTCCAAACCTCATGTTGAAATTGGATCCCAAGTTTTGGAGGTGGGGCCTAATGGAAGACATTTGGATCATGGGGGTAGATCCCTCACGAAGGGCTTAAAAACACCTGCAAGAGCTCTTTGTTTGTTTGTTTGTTTGTTTGTTTGTTTTGTTTTGTTTTAAGACAAGGTCTCACTCTGTCTTCCAGGCTGAAGTGCAGTGGCGCTATCTCACCTCACTGCAGTCTTGACCTCCTGGGCTCAAGTGATCCTCCCTCCTCAGCCTCCCGAGTAGCTGGGACCACAGATATGTGCTACTAGACTCACCTAATTTTTGAATTTTATTTTTTTGTAGACACAGGATTTTGCCATGTTGCCCAGGCTGGTTTCGATCTCCTGGGTTCAAGCAATCCTCCTGCCTCGACCTCCCAAAGGGCTGGGATTATAGGCGTGAACCACCATGCCTGGTGAGAGCTGTTTTTAAAAGAGTCTGACATGGCATGTCTCTCTCTTTTTGGCCTCATTTCTCACCATGTGATCACTGCACACGCCGGCTCCTCTTTGCCTTTTGCCGTAAGTAGAAGTAGCCTGAAGCCTTCCCCAGGAACAAATGCTGGAACCATGGAACCATGCTTCTTAGACAGCCTGCAGAACTGTGGGCCAAATGAACCTCTTTTTTTGATAAATACCCAGCCAGCCTCAAGTATTCCTTTTTTTTTTTTTTTGACACAGGATCTCATTCTGTCACTGCAGTCTCAACCTCCCAGGCTCAAGTGATCCTCCTGCCTCAGCCTCCCCACAAGCATGTGCCACCGTGCCTGGCTGATTTTTTAATTTTTCTTTTGTAGGGACGTGGTCTCCCTATGTTGACCAGGCTGGTTTCAAACTCCTAGCCTCAAGTGATCCTCATGCCTTTGCCACCAAAAGCCCTGGGATAACAGGTATGAGCAATCAGGTATTCCTTTATGGCAACACAATGGACTAAGACAGTGACATTGAGCAAACTGGTCAGTCTTTGCAAAACTATTTTAGATGAAGCTAAAATGACCTGTCTGAGAAGGTAGATATCTTTAGAGTCAAATAGTAATGCATACTAGTTAACATGACCATAACTTATTTATAAGAACCTAGTGAGTTAGTTGAATCAGAACCTCAACACAGAAACTTTTGATTGATTGGTAAGTTAGCATCCCGGTACTGGAAGAAGAGATAGACTAAGAGATCTGCCAGAGAAGCAGAGTTGCATGATGCTTAATGGTTGGAAAGTTGCAGACAGGGCTCTTTCATTTATTTTGGGCTAGTTTCCAAACTTCCTTTAGTCTCAGTTTCCTCCTCTTGAAAATAAGAATAATCATAGTTAAATTCTTTACATATTTTTGGCGGGATTCAATGGCTGGTATATGAAAGGTATTTAGAATTCCAATTGTCATGGTAAGTGCTCAGTGAACATAAGCTCTTGTTACTACTTTAACAAACATTAATAAAAGAGTAGTCTCCACTTCCAGGAAATTACTAACTCTCCATGGTGCAACATTGTTAGGACAATGTTCTTCCCCCCTTGCAATGAGAGAATGAATACTGTTCTCATGAGCAGAGCCATACATGGAAAGCCATGCTCTCAGAAACCTGACAACAGTTTGTGTTGGAAACGTGTCTAATAGTACCTGTATTTCACTTTTACTCATTAAGGAGACAGTTGTGGATGAGGAAAAGAGTAGTAAAGAAAAAACGTTTATCTGATGAGTTTTTTCCATGTCTTGGCCAACTCTCTCGCCATCTGCTCTTTATGTGGAATTGCTTTGTTTTCTTGGCGATGATGGGATCCCAGGAAGGTTTCACACAGCAGAGTAACAGCTGATGTGGAGGTAATGGAGGATAATGACTGAATATCCTTTTCTGAAGATGAATGGCATGTGCAAACATACAAATTGCACCAGTTCTGCAATAGAAGCCAAATTAGAAAAAGCCTGAATAATCCTATATCCTAAAAGAATTGGGTAAAATTTTTGAAAATGCATTAAGAAATAGATAAGGCTGACATAATTAGCATAATTTTTTTCTATAAAATGCTTAGTTTGAGAATGCTGAAGGGGAGTTATTCTGTAGAGTAGGTTAGACAGTTTCCCTTTAATCTCATTTACACTGTTATATCACTCAGCAAACTATTTCTTTTGTAAAGGTGTTTGCTGGATGCTGTGGGGGAATGTTGGACAGAAATGAACCACGGACATGCCCTCAAAGTAAACTGCATCTTGGACTACTTTTAAATTATTATAAATAGGCTCAAATTTAGTATGGCTTGGTTGTTCTGTTTTGAAAGATGATGGGAAAATCGAGTTCTTTCTCTGTCTCTAAGAGTAAACCCAGGTTGATTTGGGCTTGCACAAATCAAGAGGAAGGAAAATGAACAGACTTTGTGTGCTTGTGTGCAAGTTTGTGTGTGTATGTGAGTGTGTGAGAGTGTGTGCTGTGAAAGTGTGTGTGGTTCACTATTACACATAGGGCCTGCCACACTACCTCACAGTAGGCCCTTAGTGGACATGTGCTGAATGATGGAATGTTGAACAGGGACAGGAATTTCTCTGTCCCCAGGAGCAAATCAAAGTACATATGCTCTTCCCTGTGAGGTGTTTCCTATGATAGAGAATCTATAAAGAACTGAGTAGATGGGACTGGATTTAGAGGGCAGCTGAGGTCACCAGTGGTTCAGAAACAAAGGATTCAGGGAGAATCCTGCACTCAAGGCTGAGGTGAGAGGGAAGAAGGTTTTGAAATCCAACTGCTTTGATTTGGAATTTTGGCTCTTTCATTTATCAGCTGGGTGATCTGGTTACCTCTTGTGTTGTGTGCTACATCCCCTTGGTCCCTTGCAGCCTCTGATTTCAGCTGCTGCTATGAAGGGCAGTTCTGTGCAAGCTCAAGTTCATCTTCCACTGACAGCTTCCCACTTCCAGGTTTAGTCTTTCTGCTTTCTGTCCTGGGTGCTTCTCCCAGGCAACTAGAATAACAACCCATAGGTACCCAGAAGTGCACAAATGCTCTTACCTATGATATTCAGATGATGCATCTGGGGAACCTCTTAGCAGGTCTTGATAGAATTTGACCCCCATGTAGCTGTGGCCTCAGTAACACAATCTGATGCTGAGTTTTCCTCTTTCCCTCTCTCCCTCACCAAATTTTATCATTTCTGCTTCCTGGAACCACCTATCTGAATTATCTGCACTCAACGCCTTATTTCAGGCTGTTTTTTTTGTGGTTTTTTTTTTTTTTTTTTTTTTTTTGAGACGGAGTCTCGCTCTGTCGCCCAGGCTGGAGTGCAGTGGCCGCGATCTCGGCTCACTGCAAGCTCCGCCTCCCAGGTTCACGCCATTCTCCTGCCTCAGCCTCCTGAGTAGCTGGACTACAGGCGCCCGCCACCTCGCCCGGCTAGTTTTTTGTATTTTTAGTAAAGACGGGGTTTCACCGTGGTCTCGATCTCCTGACCTTGTGATCCGCCCGCCTCAGCCTCCCAAAGTGCTGTTTTTAGGGAAACCCAAGTGAAGACAGCTTCATAAAACTGAGTGGTATACATCATACAAAAGCAAAGCCCTCTGCAAACTCATTCTGAAAAGTGGATTAGTGACATGTGGTCTTCCTAGAGGAGGTCGTTCTGGGTGCTACTCTTTCCTAGGCAAGGGTCTTCAATGGGCAAATCTCACAATCTCCTTTGCTTGGAGAGAGGTGTAGGGCTAGGAGTCAGCTGAGTCAGACAGAAGTGGCCCCCACTTGTTTGTGAGTTGACCCAGTTGCCCGTAAGAAAGGAGTTCACGCTCCCAAATATTTCATAAATGGCTCTGCTTCCTAGGTAGCTGGAAACCTGGAGTTGTGTGGAGCAAAGTGGAGAAGGAGAAATACTGGTAGGGGCCACCTGGAAAAGTCTTAGGTTCTACGAGGTAAAACTAAGCATGTATCTCTCCACTTGCAAAGTTTTTCTACCACTTGGGTCCAGTGAGACAAACACTCACAAATCAGACAAAACAACTTTATTACTCACGGATTGGCAGCAAAGATAAACAAAGCCCAGAATTCATAGCAAGTTGGTCCCCCAAGGCTCAGGAAAGCTGCCCAGGGAAGAGGGAGTCTTGTCTGTGCATGCCCCAGATGCAGCGCAGCTGAGGAACCCTGAAACCACCCCATTCTGGATTTTATACCCTGGGCACAGCTGGGCTCATTGAGCAGAAGTGTTGCAGTGCAGTGTTTTACCCCTCTCTGGGAGAAATAAGGTCACAACCTGGATTATTCTAACACTTCCTCCCCATCTCAGGATGTTGTACTCTGCAGTTATTCTGAGAACTACAAACAGGAGACAGGGAGTCAAGTTGGCCAAGGTCATCTGGGACCTGTCCTCCTGTATCACCAAGTCCAGAGCTGAAGTCAGGAAAGGACAGCCATATCTATTCTCATTCAGAATCTCGCGGTGGCTCATGCCTGTAGTCCCAGCCCTTTGGGAGGCCGAGGCGGGCAGATCACCAGTTAGGAGATCAAGATCATCCTGGCTAACACGCTGAAATCCTGTCTCTACTAAAAATACCAAAACAAAATAAGGTGGCGGACGCCTGTAGTCCCAGCTACTTGGGAGGCTGAGGCAGGAGAATGGCGTGAACTCGGGAGGCCGAGCTTGCAGTGAGCTGAGATCGCACCACTGCACTCCAGCCTGGGCGACAGAATGAGACTCCGTCTCAAAAAAAAAAATCTGAAATTGTCCTGGGCCCTTCCTCTCCTCACCTTCCACATCATTCACTCAGTAATTGAGGTGCATCATTTCTACTTCCTAAAGACTGCTGTAATCTATCCACTTCTCTCCCTCTTCACTGTCACTTATACCATTGCAACAGCTTCCTGTCTGTCTCCTCAATGCATGGTTCCCACATAATACAGTCCTCATGCACAGGAACGTGAGTTATCTTTTAAAAAAACCATTCCCCTACCAAGGCTTTTCCATGATTCTCCAATTGCTCCTCAATTCTGACCTGCATGAGCAAGCCCTGCCCTTGGATTAGCTGCTCTCCACCCTCTTTCCCAGAGCTCCAATAGCAGTTTATTTTATTTATTTTATTTTTTCAGTTCTTTGTGTACCCCAAGCTTCTCCTCACCACTGGGAGCTTTGGCACATGCTGTCCCCTCTTCTGGGAGGCCCTCTTTATCCTGACCCCATACAACCTGGCCAACATCAGGTCTCATTGAAAGTTAATTTCCTTGGGGGTATTAAGTTCCTTGTTACACACTTTCATAACACCTTGTGCTTTGCCTTTAAAATATTTGCCACTATTTGTTTTTAATTATTTGGTTGTGCAATTATTTGTTGTCTGTCTCATTATACTGTGAGCAATGTGGACAGAGTTCATATCTTTCTTGTTGATTAATGTATACATAACATATAAAATATTTCCTGGAATATGGTATCCAATTCTGAGGAGGAGAGAGAGGAAATGATGGAAACAAAGAGAGCACCCATTAATTGGACACTGAAAATGTGCCAGGCTTAAGTATTATATAGTCATTAATCTGAAATACATAATATGTAAGGTAGGCACTATTAGCTCTTCTTAGATGTGAAGAAACAGGCCTGGAGAGGTTAAGTAGCTTGCTAGTCACAGTGTTAGTTTTGGTGGATCTGGGGCACAGACTAACTTCCATCTGATTCAAGGCCTCTCCACTGAGCTATGTTTTTAGGTGCACAGGATTGGCTTGGCCATGTCCTTGTTAAAGGCCAGCAGGACTTTACAGCAGGCCTTCCCAATGGAGGAACTACAAATTTCAGAAATAGTTTTGGTCTAGGCAGGATGGGCTCACGAGATGGGCTGGTCTTGGGGGCCTCCAGGGGTTGGGGCTGGAGTGCTTCTGTAGGCTCAGCTGGGAGAGCTGGCAAAGACAGAGCTGAGAAAACAAGGAGGCCAGCAGCTGGGATATAGAAGACACCCTAGGCAATGCTTCCCTTTAAAGAATTTGCCATTTTGTTAGGGAGAGAGGCTTAATAAGCCCCATTCAAGACACTAACAACATGAGGGAGGATTGAGTTCAAGTACAATTGTTGGGAGTTACAAATACGACTCAATGTTTAGCTGGTACGGCCTGGACGTTAGTTTTGGAATTGAGTTCTTCATTTTTCATTCATGGTAAGGCATGACTGAAACTGGGTTTTATTTGTGTGGGTTGGATCGGGATGAGGGATGGCAATTCAGGTGGGAAGTACAACATGCATAGACATGGAGGAGGTAAGACAGAGGATATGGGAGAAGAACAAGATGTGCGTAGGATGTCGCAGAAGAGGTGTGTTTAGCCCAAACCAGGTCATTCTCCCTTCATTGAGCTAAGAGTTTCAGAAACAGATCTAGTTAAGCTTCATAATAATTTTTTTAAAAGGTTTCTACACTCACATTACAAAAAAGAGCTTCTGAATGCTTACTATATTCAAGGCATGGGCACAAAGTACTCTATGCCTTATCTTATTTGATTCCCACCACAAACCTGAACTTTAGGAACTTATACCATTCCCATTTGTCAGACGGAGATGCAAAGGGAAGTTTTATAATGGCACTCAGATTAACTCACTGGTAAATCATGGCATCAGGAGTGAAACCAAGCAGCCTGACTCTTGAGAGACACCTGTGCCTTCTTTTCTGTGCTCTGTGTTGACCACCTTCAATGGGTGGGCTATGAGCATAGAGTAGAGATGCCTGATAGTTGCACGTCTTTGGCAGACACATTAGCTAATTTGTACCTTGGAAATGGAGAATTTAGGGAATATTTTACTTATTTTGAAGACAGGAAAATTAAACCTGAGGGGCCATTATTATCTAAGTATTAACAATGACAACAATAATAGTGACTCTCCATTAAGTGATTAACACACCCTGGCAGGCATGCTGGCCTGGCTAGGAGGACTGTCTCCATTGGAGAGTGAGTACAACAGCCAAGGTCACAAAGGTACTCATCTAAGAGAAAAATGTGATCAGGACTCCAGGGGACTGTCCAGAGGCAGAAGATGTGGGCAGAGAGAACTGGCAGCCTGCAGTTTTAATTCCCAGAGGCAACCTGGTAGGACAGATGGGAGTAAAGTAACAAAGGCTGATTGACCATATTGATGACACAAATTGCAATGCATACAGGGGCTAGCATCTTCCTAATGGTCCTCATTTGTCAGGTGGTAATTCTCATCCCTAGCTTGGGTTGTTTGTCTTCTGTGGAATCAGTGCAAACTGGGGAATCACCACCAGCACACTGAGCTGCTATGGTCATTGTTTGCATCGCTCTTCTTGTTTGGGGAACTTCTACACGAGTGTTTCCTCAAATTTTTGGCCTTAGCAAGGCAGTACCTTGTTTCCACATAAAATGAAAAATTAGCCAGGTGTGGTAGTGTGCACCTGTATTCCCAGCTACTTGGGAGGCTGAGGCTGGAAGATGGGCTAAGCCCAGGAGGTTGAAAAAAAAATTATTTTTGACCTTAGGACCCTGTTAACACTCTTATAAGTTATTGAGGATCCCAAAAGAGCCTGTTTATATGGGCTATATCTATTGATATTTTACTACATTAGAAATTAACTGTAAGATATTGAAAATATGTATTAATTAACTTTAACAATAATCAACCCATTAGATGTTAACATAAGTAATATATTTGCATCATAAATGACTGTATTTTCCCAAATGGAAAGCTTTACTAAGAAGATTGACCATTTCACATTTATGAACTAATGTTGGTTCTGGGATGCAGAGCCTGGCATCATAGGTCATGATTTTGCAAGAATTCTACTGAAACTATTTCAACCTCTTTGTCCAGTATTTAGATAACATGTAGATATACTTTTTTATGGATTTCTTTGGATGCTTAATGCCATCACCGATGCTTTCAATTAACTAAGTGTCAACTCTGCATTTCCTGCAGGCTAACAGATTTACCTTTCAAAATGTGCTTTGGCCCATTGTAATTAATCATGTGACTTTCTGAAATAGGAGAGAGCTCTGCAGCAGGAAAAATGTGCGTTGTGCCCCCTGAGTGAATGGCTGCCAGAGCCAAGCCTGGGATGCAGCATTGGTCAGACACCAGGCAATAAATCAGGGTGCTTGAGACTTGTGAGAGCAAGCAGGGATGGAGAAAGGGATAAAATTCACTAATCAGGAGTTATTTTTATGTCTCAGAAACCCAATAAAATATCAAATAACAAAATAATGGTTGTTATTGTCTTTAGAGTGTGCTTTGAAGAAGTCTCTTCTGAAAATAATTCTGTTAGCCTGTTGTCTCTAAACCACCCTGCCTCCATGAACCCAGGAAATTAGTCATCCATTAGCGGAGTTCTGGGTTACAAAGCTGTTCTTCATAGACTTCTCTGACCTGCTGGCCTGTGTCCTGTGCTTCCTGCCTTCCCCTACTATGTTCCTGAGCATACAAAAGTTTTCTCACTCATCGTTTATTATGAAATCTTATTATTTCTATTTTTCCTTGTGATAAAATACATCTCATATAAAACTTACCATCTTAATTTTTAAGTGTACACCTCAGTAGTGCTAAGTACATTTACATTGTTGTGCAACCAATCTTCAGAAGTTTTTCACCTTGTAAAACTGAAACTCTGCGTCACTCATCAATAGCTTTCCATTCCTTTCCCTCCCCCAGTCTCTGGCGACCACCCTGCTACTTTCTGTCTTTATGAGTTTGACTATTCTAGGTACCAAATTTAAGTGGACTTATGTAGTATTTGTCTTTTTGTGAATGGCTTATTTCACTTAGCATGACGTTCACATGTAAGGTTCATTCATATGATAGCACATGTCAACATTTGATTCCTTTTTATGGTTGAATAATATTTTTTATGTAGATATAGATACACATACACCACATTTTGTTTATCTATTCACATGTCAATGGACACCTGGGTTGCTTCCACCTTTTGGCTGTTATAAATAATGTTATTATGAATATGGATATACAGATATCTCTTAGGGACCCCACTTTCAATTCTTTTGGGTGTATACCCAGAAGTGGAATTGCGGGATCATATGGTAATTACATTTTTTATTTTTTTGAGGAAACATCATGTTGTTTTCCATAGCAGCTGTACCATTTTACATCCTCAACAACAGTACACAAGGTTTCCAGTTTCCCTACATCCTAACTATCACTTGTTATATTCTGTTTTTGGTAGTGGCCATCCTAATGGGTTCTCATAATTGTACTCTCCACAACAGTGTATGATGTAGTACCTGGCCTATGGGATGACCGCAATAAGTGGCTTTTAAATGGAGTTCTGTTTAGTTTCAATAACATCCTGAAACTACTCTCCTACAGGTCACCCTGCTCACTCTAGCCATCTTTGACAGTGCACAGTGGTGATCTATATGAGGGATGAGAAACTGTTGTACCTGAAGACAGTGCTTCCCAACACATCCTGCCCATATATGGGGAGCACTCAGCATTTTAAAGACGTCAATTTTTCCTAAAAGAATCTGTAAAATTATGTTGGAGCTCTCTGATACTACAATATAAAATTTATCTAAAAAATAAGGCTGTGAGAACAGACACAAAACTCCTGGAAAGAAAGAGGAGTTGGGCACAAGAAGACTATTTCCAAGCAATTGAAACCTGTTAAAATGGTATGCAGCTGCCTTTACCAGAAGCCAGAGGGGCACTGCTGACCCAGTATGATGCAGATGGTTTTGTTCAGTACCCCTTCGTTACTGTGGCCTGAGGTTTAATATCACAATTACAAATCATAGTGCTGCTATTAGCATTTATCCTTGGGGAAACCTTATTTCTTCTACTTATTTGCTATTCATTGCTTCCAGCTCTGGTTCTGGTCTATGGGTTGTTTTTCTTTTTTTCTCTCTTTTTTATTTTTTTTTTTTTTTTTTTTTTTTTTTTTTTTTTTTAAATTTATTTATTATTATTAAACTTCAAGTTGTAGGGTACATGTGCACAATGTGCAGGTTTGCTACATATGTATACTTGTGCCATGTTGGTGTGCTGCACCCATCAACTCGTCATTTACATCAGGTATAACTCCCAAAGCAATCCCTCCCCCCTCCCCCCTCCCCATGATAGGCCCCGGTGTGTGATGTTCCCCTTCCCGAGTCCAAGTGATCTTATTGTTCAGTTCCCACCTACGAGTGAGAACATGCGGTGTTTGGTTTTCTGTTCTTGTGATAGTTTGCTAAGAATGATGGTTTCCAGCTGCATCCATGTCCCTACAAAGGACACAAACTCATCCTTTTTTATGGCTGCATAGTATTCCATTTGGGTTCAGGAGTACACGTGCAGGTTTGTTACATAGGTAAACTGTATGTCATGGGGGTTTGGTATACAGATAATGTTGTCATTCAGGTAATAAGCATAGCACCCAAGAGGTATTTTTTTCTGATCCTCTCCCTCCTCCTCCCCTCCACCCTCAAGAAGGTCCCAATGTCTATTGTTCACCTCTATGTATCTATGTTTTCTTGTTATACCTCCTACTCATAAGTAAGAACATGTGATATTTGGTTTTCTGTTTCTGCATTAGTTTGCTTAGGATAATGGCCTCCAGCTCCAACCATGTTGCTGCAAAGGACATGATCTCAGTCTTTTTTATGACTGCATAGTATTCCATGGTGTATATATACCACATTTTCTTTATCCAGTCTACCATTAATGGACGTTTAGGCTGATCTTATGTCTTTGCTATTGTGAATAATGCTGCAATAAACATACACATGCATGTCTTTATGGTAGAATGATTTAGATTCCTTTGGGTATATACCCAATAATTGGATTGCTGGATTGAATGGTAATTCTGTTTTAAGTTCTTTGAGGAATCACCACAGAGCTTTCCGCAATGGCTGAACTAATTTACATTCCCACCAGCACTATGTAAGTGTTCTCTTTTCTCTGCAGCCTTACCAGCATCTGTTATTTTTTGATTTTTTAATAGTCATTCTGAATTGAATGAGATGGTATCTCACTGTGGTTTTGATTTGCATTTGTCTAATGATCAGTGATGTTGAGTATTTTTTCATATGTTTATCGGCCACATGTATGTCTTCTTTTGAGAAGTGTCTGCTCACATCTTTGCCTACTTTTTAATGAGGTTGTTTGGGTTTTGCTTGTAAATTTGTTTAAGCTCCTTAAAGAGTCTGGATATTAGACCTTTGGTGGATGCATAATTTGCAAATATTTTCTCCCATTTTGTAGGTTGTCTATTTAAGCTCTTTAGTTTAATTAGATCACCTTTGTCAACTTTTGTCTTTATTGCAATTACTTTTGGTGTCTTTGTCACGAAATCTTTGTTCAGAATGGTATTTCCTAGATTTTCTTCCAGGATTTTTATAGTTTGGGGTTTTACATTAAATCGTCAATGCATCTTGGGTTGACTTTTGTTATGTGGTATAAGGTAGGGGTCCAGTTTCAACATCTGCATATGGCTAGCCAGTTTGATATTCCTTTGATGCCTAGTTTATTGAAAGTATTTTAGCATGGAAGGATGTTTAATTTTATTGAAAGCCTTTTTTTGCATCTGTTGAGATAATTATGTGGGTTAGTGCTGTTTATGTCATTAATCACATTTATTGATTTGTATATGTTGAACCAACCTTGCATCCCAGGGATAAAACCTATGTGATCGTGGTGGATTAGATTTTTGATGTGCTACTGGATTCCATTTGGTAGTATTTTGTTGAGTATCTTTATATTTATATTAATCAAGAATATTGACCTGAAGCTTTCCTTTTTTGGTTGTGTCTCTTTTAGGTTTTGGTATCAAGATAATGCTAGCCTCATAGAATGAGTTGAGGAGGAACACTTCATCCTCAATTTTTTGGAATAGGGTTAGTAGGAATAGCACCAGCTCTTCTTTATACATCTGCTAGAATGTGACTGTGAATCCATCTGTTCCTGGGATTTTTTTTAGTTGGTAGGCTTTATATTACTGATTTGATTTCAGCACTTGTTTTTGATCTGTTCAGGAATTCCATTTCTTCCTGGTTCAGTCTTGGGAGTGTGTATGTGTCCAGAAATTTTTCTATTTCTTCTGAACTTTTTAGTTTATGTATGCAGAGGTATTCATTGTAGTCTCTGATGGTTTTTTTTTGTATTTATGTGAGGTGAGTGGTAACATCCCCTTTGTCATTTCTAATTGTGTTTCTTTGGCTCTTCTCTCTTTTTTTCTGTATTATTCTAGCCAGTGGTCCATATATCTTATTATTTTTTTCAAAAAACAAACTGCTGGATTTGTTGGTGTTATGTGTGGTTTTTTCATGTCTCAATTTCCTTCACTTTAGCTCTAATTTATGTTGTTTATTGTCTTCTGGTAGTTGGTTTGCTCTTGCTTTTGTAGTTCTTTTAGTTGTGATGCTATGTTATTAATTTGAGATATTTCTAACTTTTTGATGTGGACATTTAGTGCTATAAACTTTCCTCTTAACACTGCCTTAACTGTGTCCCAGGGATTCTGATATGTTGTATCTTTGTTCTCATTAGTTTCAAAGAATTTCTCAATTTCTGCCTTAATTTCATTGTACACCCAAAGTCATTGAGGAGCAAGTTGTTTATTTCCATGTAACTTTATGGTTTTGAGTGATTTTCTTAGTATTGATTTCTATTTATATTGTGCTTTGGTCTGAGAGTGTGATTGCTATGATTTTTTTGAATTTGCCGAGTATCGTTTTCTGTCGATATTGAGGTCGATTTTGGAGTATGTGCCATGTGGCAATGAGAAGAATGAATATTCTGTTGTTTGGGGGTGGAGAGTTCTATAGATATCTATTAGATCCAGTGCTGAGTTCAAGTCCTGAATATCTTTGTTAATTTTCTGCCTCAATGATTTGTCTAATATTCCCAGTGGGATGTTAAAGTCTCCCACTATCATTGTGTGGGGGTCTGTTTTTGTAGTCTCTAAGAGCTTGCTTTATGAATCTGGGTGCTCCCATGTTGGGTGCATATTTATTTAGGATAGTTAGATCTTCTTGTTGAATTGAACCCTGTACCTTTATGTAATTCCCTTCTTTGTCTTTTTTGATCTTTGTTGGTTTAAAGTCTGTTTCATCAGAAACTATAATTGCAACCTCTGCTTTTGTCTGTTTTTGTTTGTTTGTCTGTTTTGTTTGTTTGCTTAGTGGATTTTTCTCTGTCCCTTTATTTTGAGACTATGGATGTCTTTACATGTGAGATGGGTCTCTTTAAGACAGCATACCACTGGGTCTTGCTTTTTTATCCAGTTTGCCACTCTGTACCTTTAATTGGGGCATTTAGGTCATTTACATTCAAGGTTAGTACTAATATATGCATATTTGATTCTATCATTCTGTTGTTAGTTGGTTATTATGCAGACTTGTTTGTGTGGTTGCTTTATAGTGTCACTGCTCTGTATACTTAGGTATGTTTTTGTAGTGGCTGGTAATGTTCTTTCCTTTCCATATTTAGCGCTCCTTTCAGGACCTCTTGTAAGGCAGTTCAGATGGTAACAAATTCCATTAGCATTTGCTTGTCTGAAAAGGATCTTATTTCTCCTTCACTTATGAAGCTTAGTTTGGCTGAATATGAAATTCTTGGATGGAAATTTTTTTCAGCAAGAATGCTGAATATAGGCCCCGGTAGCTTCTGGTTTGTAGAGTTTCTGCTGAAAGGTCCACCGTTAGCCTGATGGGGTTCCCTTTGTAGGTGACTTGGCCCATCTCTTTAGCTGCCTTTAACATTTTTTCTTTCATTTTGACCTTGGAGAATCTGATGATTATGTTTCTTGGGGATGGTCTTCTTATGTAATATCTCACAGAGGTTCTCTGTGTTTCCTGGATTTGAATGTTGGCCTCTGTAGTGAGGTTAGGAAAGTTTTCATGGATGATATCCTGAAATATAATTTCCAAGTTGCTTGCTTTCTCCTCATCTCTTTCAGGGACACCAATGAATTGCAGATTCAGTCTCTTTACATAGCCCCATATTTCTCAGAGATTTTTTTCATTTGTTTTTATTCTTTTTTCTTTATTCTTGTCTGACTGAATTTTTTCAGAGAGCCAGTCATTGAGCTCTGATATTCTTTCCTCAGCTTGGTCTATTCTGCTATTAATACTTGCACTTGCATCATCCAATTATGGTAAGGTGTTTTTCTGCTCTGTCAGATCAGCTTAGTCCTTTCTTATAATGGCTATTTAATCTATCAGCTCCTGCATTGTCTTATTGTGATTCTCAGCATCCTTGGATTGTATTTTGATGTTCTCCTGAATCTCAATCATCATCATTCTTATCCATACTCTGAATTGAATTCTATTTCTTTTATTTCAGCCTTGTTTGGGAACTAGTGTGGTCGTTTGGAGGAAAGAAGGTACTCTGGCTTTTTGAGTTGCTAGAGTTCTTGTGCTGGTTTTCTCTCAGTTGTGCAGGCTGATGTTTCTTCAGTTTTTGAAGTTGCTGTCCTTTGGTTTGTTGTTGTTTGTTTGTTTTCTTTGATGCTTCTGGGGATTTGATTATGGTATAATGTGGGTTTAATTGACTGACTTTGATTCTAGTCCACTCGTGGGTCTTGGACTCTCCTTCAATTACTGTCTTCATGCTCGTATCTCTTTAGTTGGGTGTTCTGGCCCATAGGGCTTCCTCAGACACAGGCTACAGTTGGCAAAAAAGCTGTATCTTTCCCAGGTCAGCCCCAATCTGCTGTCTGTTTGCTTCCTAGGAAAAGACAGGTTGTGTCTCTTCACAGAACTCGGCAGAATGCTGTGTTGGAAGCTCAAGTGGGTGTGGCCTATCTGGCTAGAGGTGGTGGGGGTGGGGTAGAGTTGCATGCCCTACCATCTGGGTACTTCCAGGGTGATAGGAGGCTGTGCCTGTTGGCAAATTCAGGCAGAAATAGGACTGCTGAGCCAGAAGTTCTAGTAGGCATGGCTTTCCTGGCTACCAGCAGCAGGGGTGGGCGGGGATGCCCACCCTGCCATCCAGATGCTTCCTGGGATAACAGCAGACTGTGCTCACTGGCTGAGTTCCCTCAGAAGCAAGATCACTAGTCTGGAAGCTCTAGAAAGTGTTGCTTACCAGACTACCAGTGGCAAGGGTGTGCAGGGTTGCATGATCTGGGTATTTTCCAGGACAACAGGAAGCTGCACCCTCTAGCTGAGTTCACACAGAAGTGGGGCCACTGGGTCAGAAACTCTAGCAGGTGTTGCCTGCCTGGCTATCAGTGGTGGGGGTATATGGGGTCATGTCCCTTGCCATCTGGGTGTTTCTCAAGACAACAGGAAGCTGCACCCTCCAACTGAATTCCCACAGAAGCAGGAACACTGGGCCAGAAGCTCTAGTAGTCATTGCCTGCCTGGCTATAAGCAGTGGGAGTTGGTGGGGTTGCCTGCCATGCCATCTGGGTGCTTCCTGGGACAACAGGAGGCTGTGCCCATCAGCTGGGTTCATGCAGAAGCAGGCAACTGGGCCAGAAGTTCTAGCAGGTGTTGCCTGCCTGGATACCAGTGGCAGGTGTGGGTGGAATATCACATGCCCTGCCATCTAGGTATTTCCTGGGATAACAGGAAGCTGCACCCTGTGACTGAGTTCACACAGAGATGGGGCTGCTGGGCCAGAAGCTCTAGTCAGGGGGATTCTCCCATTCCCAGTTTGCACAGGTGGAAACTGTGAATACCCCTGGTGGCTTTCACTTACTCACCCTTTACCACATTGGAGAGGTTCTCCTGGCTCCATGCTGAGCCCAGATGGGCTGGTGCCCAGTTTCACTTCTCTCTGCTCTCTGTGTCCCCTGCTGCCTTGATGGATCTCAATGTGGTTTCTCAGATGATCAGCCTGCAAGATCGGTGTTCATTAGCCCTTTTCTTTCCTTTCCTCAAAATTGTGCATATGAGCTGCTTCTAGTTCACCATCTTTCCATTCCCCATTGCCCCCACTTTTTTTAAGAAAGAGTTCTTTGAAGACTTTTTCAACTTACTGCAAGCACAACAATTCAAAAAGTAAGTTTTCTTTATGATCTAGGTGTTGTGAAGTAAATGGTGGTGATTTGCAAAGTATCTAATATATTATTGTATTAATAATAGGTTTATTTCAGTAATCCAAATAATGCTTTAAACATCATCACCATTTTGCCTTAGTGAAACCAAGGCAGATGAATCTAATGGCAGTGTCAGTACCCTGACTAGACCTCAAGTCCCTAGTGCCCATAGTACCCTTCTTTTCAGATGCTGAGATGTCATGTTATTTATCAAGTGGTTCGTGACTTGGTGACAAGTGTTTTGTGGTTTGGGAGGTCAACCAACTCTATGGACCAATTGGGTATCAGGAATGGCTTCCCACAGTCATCTCATCACTGTTCTGTCTCTTTATTTTTTCGCTGATGGGCCAAACAGCTTTTATGATTGTATTTTTTAAAGAAACTCTTCTTCTAGGCTTCTGGACAAGCCAGAATTACTGTGTTGTGCTTACTGAAATTCAACTGTTTTCAGTGTTGGATAGTGAACAGCAGAAACAACAAGAGAAAAAGCCACCAAATCAGTTTCTATTTATGCCATTCCTACTCGTGCTGGTGCTGCTCCTGTTGTCACCTACCTCCTCATGCTTCTGCTCTATTAACAGTGGTTACTTGGGCATATGGAAAAATGCCAAGACTTGTTTCTCTTTTTTTTTTTCTTTTTTTTTTTGAAATGGAATCTCACTCTGTCACCCAGGCTGGAGTGCAGTGGCGTGATCTCGACTCACTGCAACCTCCGCCTCCCGGGTTCAAGCGATTCCCCTGTCTCAGCGCCCCTGTAGCTGAGATTACAGGTAGCTGGGATTACAGGTGCCCACTACTATGCCCAGCTGATTTTTTGTGTTTTTAATAGAGATGAGGTTTCACCATGTGAGCCAGGCTGCTCTCGAACTCCTGACCTCGTGATTCACCCACCTTGGACTCCCAAAGTGCTGAGATTACAGGCCTGAGTCATTGCGCCCAGCCACCTTGTTTCTCCTCCTAAAGTCAGGTAAGACTCAGATGGACCTGGACTGGGAATTGGGGCACCTAGATTCGGGTCCAACTCATCTTGCAAACATCACTTTTTAACGTTCGAGAGGCTCTACTGTCCTATTTAGATCTTAAAGCACCTTAAAGATTATCATACAGTAATTAAAGAGAGGTGTGAAGATTAAATGATGACTTCTGAAATGTTATTCAAATGGAAAGCAGCAGGAACAGCAGCAAACTCTTACTGAGCACCTGAAATACAGAAAGCATGTGTTAGCTCAGTGAGAACAGCTGTATAATCAACCTATATTGGGGGACTGGATTCATGAATAAAACCTAAATAACTGTGCAAGGAAGTACATGAAAATATAATGTGTGCTTAGGGCCGCCTTTTTGAAAGTGTGACCTATAGAAGAGATTACTGAGAATACTTCATGAATATAAGTTTTATGTTTAAATCTATTTGGAAAGTTCTGTATTTTATATTCTTTCCCTTGGGAATTTACAACGGATAGTGATTAATTAAAAATGTTCATGGATCCTGTAGCAGGTAACCCATGTAAACCACAATTTCCTACACTGATTTGACCAAAGAACTGATTTTCAGTAACACCTATTGACCTGAAGAGGAACACGTTTTGGAAAAGCTGATCCAGATCTTGATACTTTGGAAGGACTGTCACAGGTGTGACATTTCTGTGCAAGGTGGCAGCACACAATAAGAGGTCAGTAGAAACATGAGCAAGTCGGGGAGTGTCCACACAACAAAGAAGGAAAGGAGTTGGTGTACAGCAGTCTCGCAGATAAGTTTATAAAGGGAGAAGATGTTAGCTGTGGAAAGCCTTGAATGCCAGGTCAAAGGAACTGGACTTACAGGAGGAAGCCCTGCCTTACAGTTCTTAATGGGCCTCCTCCAGAGAAACCTGTGAGCTTTGTAAGAAGCTGCCCATGGTCCTTGGCATGCATATCAGAGTCATCATCCCTCTTTCCCAGTCAAGAGACCATCAGTTTGGGTCTGTGTTCTCTCCATCTTTACCTATACCAATGGTTCTCAAATGTCAGCATGCATTAGAATAACATAAAGGGCTGGCTGAAACACAGATTGCTGGCTCTACCAGTGTTTCAAATAGGCCCGAGAATCTGCATTTTTAACAAACAAGGTGGAGCTGCCGCCACTAGTCTGGTAACCACCCTTAGAATAATCCTTCAGGAATACTTTTATTACTGATCCTCTTCTCGCCAACAGTTTCTGCACTGGTGGACATACAGAGCACACAGATGATGGAGATACTTAAGATGGAACTTGAGAGAAAGATGGCTGCAGCCATCTTCCTTACTCACCAGGATCTCAGTTTCTCCACAGAATTGTACATGGCTTTGTGCTTGAACCAAGTCAGGGCTGGCAAACTCAAATCCTGGAAGTGTCCAGGGAGTCAGGGAAGATGAGTGGAGGAGGCCAGAGAGCCCACAGAAATACAGTTCACACAACTGATGCCATGCTAGAGTGAGGCCAGTGTTGTCAACCAGCCGTCATTGTTATCTCTCTATCGGTAAAGAAACAGGGCTCAGTGAGGGTAGATAATGGGTTAAAGGTACCTCACCCAGCAGGTGAAAGAGCCCAGATTCTGCAGAGTCGAATTCCAAAATCTAAACGGTCTAATTCTAAATCTAAGTCCTTTCCCCTATATTGTCTTTGAGCATGTAGCACCTCTAGGTCGTGGCAGGAGAAGGTATGCAGAGTCTCCTTGCAAATCTGGATAATTTATATCTGCTGTTTCTTTCTATTGCTATTATGAGACAGAGCTGCAGACAAAGGGCAAATTGAGATTAAAAAAAATGGGCCGGGTTTGTTAGATGCTTTCAGTTCTGCTCTACCAGGTTTAATCCTCTTGCTTCTCTATTCAGATTTTCACCCAGGTTTCTTGTCTAGGAGCTAATCAGGCCTTAATTGGAAACAGAAATGCAATCTCTTGCTTGAGTCACAGGCTGTTAAGAAACCAGAATAGATGAGAGTTAGGCTTGCGGGAATTTGGGCTGCTTCTACTAATGAAGCAAGCGCAAGCCGGAAATCTGTAGCCAATTTAAATAAATGGTCTCTGTCTTGGTATGTAGTATACAGGGTAAGTTACCTGCTTTGATATTTGTGGCAGCATCAAGCTCCCAAGTGTCTATTTCAGAGTCTTCATCAAATCTTAGAAAAAAATTTGACCAAGAGTAATAACCGTCACACAAAATATCTCCCATGTCACATCATTCGGAATGTAAGGAAGCATCGTAGAGTGCAGCCCCATAAATTCAATTCACTTATAATTTAGAATACTAATAAGATATGATAGACAAACTAAATTTATTTATAAATACCCAACTCATTTTAGACTATGTTTGCCCCAACATCCATTAATCTTTTGATTTAACAGGGAATGTAGGGTAAGTTGAACTTTATTTCATTTCTCTCTCTCTCTCTTTTTTTTTTTTCTGAATTGCCTCCATATTGGCCAGAGATAAGGGATAAGGAAGAGAAGACAAGTACATAGATGTGGAAAAGACTGTTGGCTGTCCTTCAAAATTCACACTTCTCTACTTATAAAGGTATTAGATCTTTTATCTGGGCATTTGTTTTCTGTTTTTCTCAGTCTATGTTGCAACTAGATGTGCTCATGTGATGAAGTTCTGGCTAATGAGATGCAAAGTGTCTTATGGCAGCTTCCAGGAGCCTTCCTTTAGATAAAACAGCCTCTTATCCTTAGAGGTTTTTCTTCACCTAACACTTCATTTTGTTGATAGGTTGCCAAAGGCAGACATACATTCTTTGCACCACCTTCCATCAAAAAGTGGAGTCTATTTCTTTACCCCTTGAATTTGGTGTTGGATGGATCACACGTTCTGGCCAACAGGACATCAGCAAATGTGATATAAACAGCACTTGAAAGCACTTGCAGATTAGCCTTGTTCTCTCTTGCTTCTGTGAATTCTGAGCCTGTTACAGAAAAACTCTAAGTCAGCCTTCTTAGTGATGAGAGAACACAGAGATAGCAAGACCTCAGCCATGCTAGCCATCCCACCTGGGCCTAACTAAGACCCTAGATATGTAAGTCCATTGGAGACCACTTAGCCCCAGAAAAACTGCCCCAGGAGAAAAAAAAATCTACCTAGCTAAACCACAGCATTATGAGAAAAACATAAATCATTATTACTTTAATCAGACTAGATGCAGGAGAATAAAGAGTGACTGGAAAACAAAACAGTAGGAAAGATTTAGACTGAAGCAAAGAGAAAAAAGATGCAAAACACTGAAAAGAGGATAAGGTACATACGGAACACAGTGAAAAGTTTCAATATATAAGTACTTGGAATTTCAGAAAGAAAGAGGAGAATATAATAGAAGAATGTGTAATAAATGGTGCTGGGAAAACTGGCAAGCCACACATAGAAGAATGAAACTGGACTCCTATCTCTCACTGTATACAAAAATCAATTCAAGATGGACCAAAGAATTAAACAGAAAACCTGAAACCATAAAAATCCTAGAAGACAATGTTGGGAAAATGCTTCTAGACATTAGCCTAGGCAAATAATTCATGACTACGACCCCAAAAGCAAATGCAACAAAAACAAAAATAAATAAATGGGACCCAATTAAACTAAAAAGCTTTTGCACAGAAAAAGAAATAATAATCAACATAAAAAGACAAACCACAGAATGGGAGAAAATATTTGCAAACTACATATCATCCAACAAAGGACAAGTATTCAGTATCAATAAGGAACTCAAATCAGCAAGAAAAAAAACAAATAATTCCTTCAGAAAGTGAGCAAAAGACATGAATAGACATTTCCCAAAAGAAGATACACACATGGCTAACAAACAAGAACAAAATTTCAACATCACTAATCATTAGAGAAATGCAAATTAAAACCACAATCAGATACCACCTTACTTCTGCAAGAATGGCCATTAAAGACTGGGCACGGTGGCTCACACCTGTAATCCCAGCACTTTGGGAGGCCGAAGCGGGTGAATCATGAGGTTGGGAGATCGAGACCATTCTGCCTAACACGGTGAAACCCCGTCTCTAATAAAAATACAAAAAACTAGCCAAACGTGGAGGCTGGTGCCTGTAGTCCCAGCTACTCGGCAGGCTGAGGCAGGAGAATGGTGTGAACCTGGGAGGCGGAGCTTGCAGTGAGCGGAGATCAGGCCACTGCACTCCAGCTTGGGTGACAGAGCTAGACTCCGTCTCAAAAAATAAAATAAAATAAAATAAAATAAAATAAAATAAAATAAAGGCCATTATTAAAAAGTCAGAAAAACAAGAGATGTTGGCATGGATGTGGGGAAAAGGGAATGCTTATACACTGTTGGTGGGAATGTAAAGTAGTACAATCACTATGAAAAACAGTATGGAGATTCCTTAAAGATCTAAAAGTAGATCTACCATTTGATCTAGCAATCTTACTACTGGGTATCTACCCAAAGGAAAAGAAATCGTTATATGAAAAAGACACTTACACATGTTTGTTTATAGCAGCACAATTTACAATTACAAAGATATAGAACCAACCTAAATGCCCACTGACTGAGTGGATAAAGAAAATGTGGTATATATACACATTTGGAATATATACCACAGGGAATACTACTCAGCCATAAAAGGAACAAAATAATATATTTTGCAGCAACTTGGACGGAGCTGGAGGCCATTATTTTTTTAATTCCTTTTTTTTTTTAAATTATACTTTAAGTTTTAGGGACATATGCACAACGTGCAGGTTTGTTACATAGGTATACATGTGCCATGTTGGTTTGCTGCACTAATCAACTCATCATTTACATTAGGCATTTCTCCTAATGCTATCCCTCCCCCAACCCCCGACCCCACAAAATGCTCCAGTGTGTGATGTTCCCCTCCCTGTGTCCAAGTGTTCTCATTGTTCAATTCCCACCTATTACTGAGAACATGCAGTGTTTGGTTTTCTGTCCTTGTGATAGTTTGCTGAGAATGATGGTTTCCATTTTCATCCATGTCCCTGCAAAGGACATGAACTCATCCTTTTTTATGGCTGCATAGTATTCCATGGAATATATGTGCCACATTTTCTTAATCCAGTCTATCATTAGTGAACATTTCAGTTGGTTCCAAGTCTTTGCTATTGTGAATAGTGCCTCAATAAACACACGTGTGCATGTGTCTTTATAGTAACATGATTTATAATCCTTTGGATATATAACCAGTAATGGTATCACTGGGTCAAATGGTATTTCTAGTTCTAGATCCTTGAGGAATCACCACACTGTCTTCCACAATGGTTGAACTAATTTACCCTCCCACCAACAGTGAAAAAGTGTCCTTATTTCTCCATGTCCTCTCCAGCATCTGTTGTTTCCTGACTTTTTAGTGATTAACATTCTAACTTGTGTGAGATAGTAGCTCATTGTGGTTTTGATTTGCATTTCTCTGACAACCAGTGATGATGAGCATTTTCTTCATGTGTCTGTTAGCTGCATAAATATCTTGTTTTGAGAAGTGTCTGTTCATATACCTTGCCCACTTTTTGATGAGGTTGTTTTTTTCTTGTAAATTTGTTTAAGTTCTTTGTAGATTCTGGATATTAGCCCTTTGTCAGATGGGTAGATTGCAAAAATTTTCTCCCATTCTGTAGGTTGCCTGTTCACTCTGATGGTAGTTTCTTTTGCTGTGCAGAAGCTCTTTAGTTTAATTAGATCCCATTTGTCTATTCTGGCTTTTGTTGCTATTGCTTCTGGTGTTTTAATCATGAAGTCTTTGCCCATGCCTATATCCTGAATGGTATTGCCTAGGTTTTCAATGGTATTTGCCTAGGGTCCTTTCAATAAATGATGCTTGAGCCCCTACTTCACACTATTCGCAAGACCCAATTCCAGTTAGATTATTGGTTTAAACTTAAATGGCCAACCTTAATGTTTCTAGGATATAGCCTAGAAGAATATCTTCATGACTTTAGCATAGGTAAACGTTTCTTGAGTGGGACACAGAAGGCATAAATACTTAAGGAAATGATGGATAAATTGAGATTTATTAAAACTAAGAACTGTTTCATTATGAAAATTCCATTAAGGAAGTGAAAGATACCCCAGAGTGGAAGAAAATATTTGCCATGCATGTATCAACAACATAATGAACTTTGACATATCATTATACAAAGATAGACAATTCAATAGAAAAATGGGCAGTTCACCTAAGGGGATATCAAATATATTAAATATGCTCAGTATCACAAAAAATGCAAATTAAAACCACCAGAACTCAAACTCTATGACCCAGTAATTCTATTGCTAGATATATGTCCCATACAAATGCTCTCTCCTTCCCCACGTTTCCTTCATATTCTCCAGCTCCTAGGTGGCTCCTTTCCCAGTAGCTCTGGTCAGAAAGGCATGGTCCATGCAACCTGAGTTGCCTTTTGAGCAAATCAGTGAGAAAAAAAGCTAAAAGAAAAAAAATAAGTAAAAGGAATCTTTCCACTCCAAGTCCTTCCCTGAGAGAACATCCATCTCTCTAACCAGAGGACTGGGAAATAAAGGGAAAATAAAACAAAGCAAAAACAATATACAAACTTCCCCCTATAGCAGTGTGGAAGTATGGAAACTGTATGGAATGCATATAAACTGGTTAGATAGAATAATCATAGCACAAACTTAGTCAAAAATAAAACCTATAATTGACATTGAATTTATTTGTTGCTTCCAAATAGACAAAAAGTGAGAAGGGGATATGATTGCATCGGATTGACTCTTTGGACCTTGTATCTTATCTAAAGCTTTTCTTAAATGTTTCCACTTTCAGAATCTTTTTTTTTTTTTAATCCTCAAGCAATGGTTTCTGAGCTGGCAGCCAATTTCTCAGAGAGCTGGGAGTTGCCACAGTGCTGGAAGGAGTGGACCGTTGGCCTCTGAGCATCAGCTCTAGGAACACAGGTGAAGTTGGAACAGACCCACAAGTATCTCCAAAGGGCTAAGTGGAAGAGAATGGCTGGTCTTCTATTCTTTGTTCGTTCATTTAGCACATGTCCACTGAATGTCCCACACATGCCTAGAGCTCGCTCATCAGGGGACACAGACCCAGGCTCCCCTACACTTGTTAGTCATCATTTTACTGCCTTCAATTCAAACATCTTTTGCTTCCAGCTCTGGAGTGAGAGCTAACTGTGTAGCCCCTGCTTGAGTGTCCTAAGATCATGGGGCAGGGGACTTGACCCTGAGACTTGAACATCAAACCAAACACTTGATGGCAAGAAAATGAAAGGCTACATTTGGGAGCATCTTCAGAGAGAACTAGTCAGTTATGTGACCCAGGCAAGGCACTTTACCTCTCTGAACCTCTTTTCTTTGTCTACGAAATGGTGAAAACATAGTAACCTACTCAGAGGGTTACTGTGACATTAATAATATAACTCTGTAAAATATATACTGGACACAGTAGAATCTTTCCTAACAAATGCAATCCTTTTCCTCCCTCTCTTCTTCCTCTTACAATCTCTTGTCTGCTTCAGCAACCTCCCACTTGGACCTCAAGCTACACCCTGAGACCTGGAGAGGCCTCCAGAAAAAATATCTTTCTGCTAGGGAGAGCATTCTTCCACCTGGGAAACATAGAAAATGTAAGCAGCTGGGTCCCTACCCCACCAGCCTTGTCAAGTCAGTATGCCTTCACAAGCTCTAGGGTGGTTCTGCTCAAACTTTAGTGTTCACTCAAACCACTTGGAGACCTTTGTCAAATACACTTTCTGCTTCAAATTGATTTAGGGTGAAGCCCTGGATATGTATTTTTACCAGGCGGTGCTGATCATGCCAGCTCGTGAATTACACTTTAAATGGCTCCTTCCACCTCAGAGAATCCAGCCCCAACCTTCTTCCTATCTGACATTCCCATTCATACCTCCAATTATACCCTCTCTTGCTTATCCTACAAGAAGGAATACTCTGAGGGTGGTTGCTTCTCTTTCTCAGCCTACCCAACCACACTTGGCATTTCATTCTTTCCCTCACCAAGCTCCAGATGCTGTGGAGGGAGCACAGCCAACCACCCTGAAGAACAATGTCCTCAGCCTGGGAGCACTGGTGTACTAGTCCCCAGCAAAATTTCACACAGCCTCCACTAACAACCACATTCTTAGACACGAACGAAATCACAAACACTACTGATGCTATTTACAGTCAAAGAGCGCGTATGAAGATTATGCTACTGCACACAACCAGAATCAAAGGCAAAGTATCCTACTCAACCAACATCATAGATAGGTCTTCAGGAAAAAGTCTTCCCCTACAAAAGCAAATCCAATAAATTGGAAGAAGTAATTGTTATACCAGGTCTAGATAGTAGTGTAAAAAAATTAAGAAACATAAAAAAGCAAGAAAATGTAACACCTCTAAAGGAATGTTCTCTATTGCTGGAGAATAGACTCATTGGAATCCAGCAATAGAGTCCAGTGAAAAAGATATTTATTAACCCCTAGATAAAAAAATCCAGAATATTGACACTCAAGAAGCTCAATGAAATACCTGATAACACAGAAAGACAATACCAAAAAATCAGAAAACAATTCAAGATATGAAATAGAAATTTACCAAATAAGTAGATATCATAAAAAAGAACCAAACAGAAATTCTGGAGCTAAAGAATTCACTTACTACAATACAAAATACATTTGAAAACTTCAACAATAGACTAAATCAAGCAGGAGAAAGACTTTTAGAACTTAAAGACAGGTATTTGGAAATAATTCAGTCAGACAAAAATAAAGAAAAAAGAATATAAAAGAATGAACAAAGACTATGTAATATATAGAACACAATAGAGTGATCAAATATGTTTAAATTTTTGGTGTCCCAGAAGGTGAAGAGAAAACAAAAGAGATAGAAAACCTGTTTAATGCATGATTGCTGAAAACTTTCCAACCCTAGCAAAAGACTTACACATCTAGATACAGGAAGCTCAGAGATTTCCAAACAGATAAAATTCAAGAAGGTCCTCTCCATGGCATATTATAGCTAAAGTGTCAAAAGTCAAAGACAAAGAGGGAATTCCAAAAACAAGAGAAAAGTGTTTACTCACAAATAAGTGAACTCCTATCAGATTTATAGCAGATTTCTCAGCAGAAACCTTACAGGCCGGGAGAGAATAGATGAATAGAATGATACATTTAAAGTGCTAAAATGAAAACAAAAACCCTGGCAGCTAAGAATACCATACCCAGCAAAATTCTTTCATAGATAAATGAAAAATAACATCTTTGGCAGTCAAGCAAAAGCTGAAGGAATTTATCACCACTAGACAAGTTCTATAAGAAAAGTTTAAGGGAGTCCTACACTTGGAAGTGAATGAATGGTATCCACCATCATGAAAACACATGAGAATATAAAACACACTGGTAGAGAAAACAGACAAATAATTAAGAGAAAGGATTCAAATGTTACCACTACAGAAAAGCCACCAAACTCCAATGACAAACAATAAGAGAGGAAGAAAGAATATATTAAATATTCAGAAATTAGTTAATAAAATGACAGGAATAAACCCTCACACATCAATGATAACTTTGAATGTAAATGGTCTAAACTTTCCACTTTAAAGATATAGACTAGCTGAATGGATTAAAAAACATGGTCAAACTATATCCTGCTTGTAAGAGCTCACCTCACCTATAGAGACATACAGACTGTAAATGAGTGGAAAAGGATATTCTAAGGAAACAGAAACCAGAAGTGAGCAGGAGTAACTATACTTATATCAGATAAAACAGAGTTTAAGTAAGAAAAAAAATGATAGTTTCATTAACTATCATTATCACTGATAATTGATAATGGATATATCAAGTATATATCATATTATAGATCAATTGCTGATAATAATTGATAATGATAATCTTTTGCTTAGGAATTAGTGTCCAGAATATACAAGGAATTTATACAACTCAATAGTACAATGACAAATATTCCCATAAAAAATGGGCAAAGGACATGAACAGACATTTCTCAAAAGACATACAAATAGCCAACAGGTATATGCAAAAATCTCAACATCACTGATCACCAGGAAAATGCAAAGCAAAAACACAATGTAGTATGTAAATCAGTATAGCCACTATGGAAGACAGTATAAATATTTCTCCAAAAACTAATAATAGAACTTCTATATGATTCAGCAATCCCACTACTGGGCATTTATCCAAAAGAAATCAGTATATAAAAGGGATACCTGCACCCCCATATTTATTGCCACACTATTCACAATAGCAAAGATATAGAATCAACCTAAGTGTCCATCAACAAGTGAATGAATAAAAACAGTGGTATATTACACAGTGGAATACTATTCAGCTATATAAAAGAAGGAAATATTGTCCTTTTCAGCAACATGGATGGAACTGGAGGATATTATATTATGTGCAATAACACAGGCACAGAAAGACAAATGTCACATGTTCTCACTCATATATGGGAGCTAAAAAATTGATCTCATGGATATAGAGAGTAGAATGATGGACACTAGAGGAAAGGAAGGGTACGGGTGGGGGCAGTTGAAGAGAGATTAGTTAATGAGTACAAACATATAGTTAGATAAGAAATAAGTTCCAATGTTTGATAGCAGAATAGGGTGACTATCGTTAACAACAGTCTATCATGTATTTCAAAATAGCTAGAAGAAAAGATTCGAAATGTTCCCAACACATAGAAATAATAAATACTCGAGGTAATAGATCTCTCAAATACTCTGATTTGATCATTATATAATACATTATATGCATTAAAATATCACATGTACCCCCATAAATCTGTACAAATATGTATCAATAAAATTTTTTTAAAGAAAAAGGAGCTTAATTTTTTGCAAATAGAAAACATTTTCCTCTACAGAGTCCCACTGTTTCTCATTCACATAAAAGGAATCATCCAATCTACAATCACAGATTGGGCATCACACTGTGCTTGGCAGTTTGAGAGACGACGATAGACAGAGCATGTGCAGGTTCTCACTGAATGCTGGGGAGACAACAAGCTTAGTCACCTCCCTGATGCCTGATGGGAAGTCTGTGGCTCAGAGGATCACTTAGGGTGCAGAGAGGAACCCAAGAGGGATCCTCTGGGCAAAGATCAGCACCACTCTGGAAATTCCTTCTTGGGTTTCCAGGGAAATGCTGCCCTGTCCCTCTTTCTTATCTCTGGGAAGGCCCTGCAGGGTGCTCCCTGTCCTGCCTTATTTATTTATTTATTTGCTTATTTGTTTATTTGACAGATGGAGTCTCGCCCTGTTGCGCAGGCTGGAGTGTAGTGGTGTGATCTCGGCTCACAGCAACCTCCGCCTCCTGGGTTCAAACGATTCTCCTGCCTCAATCTCCCAAGCAGCTGGGATTACAGGCACCAGTCACCACACCCAGCTAATTTTTGTATTTTTAGTAGAGACAGGGTTTCACCATGTTGGCCAGGCTGGTCTCGAACACCTGACCTCGTGATCCGCCTGCCTTGGCCTCCCAAAGTACTGGGATTACAGGTGCGAGCCACCCCACCTGGCCTGACCTGCCTTTCTTAGAGGAAGCCTTACCCTAGCAAACGAACAGTGAGGAAGAACACCAATTTAGTCAGTCTGCCAGGAATTATATTCTGGAGAATAGAGGAAAGTTATAAAAAATACCTTTAAAAAATTTGTGAGTCCAGCTGTATTATGTGAAATGCTTTTCCCCTGGAAACCAAATCTCACGAAAGCTATCTTATAGGAAGGAGCACCCAACAACATTGTTTCACATTCTGGGTTATGGTTACCAATTAGGCCAGGAGCGGTGGCTCACACCTGTAATCCCAGCAATCTGGGAGGCCGAGACAGGTGGATCATGACGTCAGGAGATCGAGACCATCCTGGCCAACATGGTTTCTACTGAAAATACAAAAATTAGCTGGGGGTGTTGGCACACACCTATAGTCCCAGCTACTCGGGAGACTGCAGCAGGAGAATGGCTTGAACCCGTGAGCTGGAGGTTGCAGTGAGCCAAGATGGCGCCACTGCACTCCAGCCTGGTGACAGAGTGAGACTCCATCTCAAAATAATAATAATAATAATAATAATAATAATAATAATAATAATGACATAAATTAAATGAAGTTGTTACATTGAAGTGGAGTTTAGTGGATTCTACTCTTCCACACAAATGGTTAATTAATCACTACAGAGATTCATCCAGATTAAAATTGTCATCAAAATAACATAGCATTGGAATTCTTTAGTTTAACCCATGCAAGAGGCTTCACAACAAAAATTTCCTTGTCACACACACATCATTTCTCTCAACCTTCAAATTAATACTTTCAGTACTGTCCTGCTTTCCCCATCCCACAGCCATAAAAGCAGATCCTGACCATCTCCCGGACTTGTCTGTTACTTCTCCTTCTCTCCCTCTTTTCTCTGGAAGCACATTAGTTTTGCTGCTGCCAGTTTCCTATCTTTTCTTCACCCCTACTTACAACCTCATTCTCAGAACTTCTTCAAACATATGGAAAAAACCATTAAAAAATGTCCATTGGAAAGCGCTCGTGTATCTCCTTTCAAATTCTGAGTTGAACATGAAATTCCCAGTGTGTACCAGTCCCTCCCCTAAATGGAAAACTGACTACTGTCTGCAGCACCAAAGACTTCAGGCAACTCAGATGAGGCACCAAGGATGAAAACTGTAGACTTTCTCCTTAAAAATGTCACCACTCTGCAGCCTGGGCCCAAACACACATTGTCCTTGCCAAAATGACCAGTGAGTGACCCATGTGTAGCTTAGAGGCTGAATATCCATGTGATACCCTCATGGGAAGCCCCCAAATTACCATCAACTCCAACCCACAGAGGCAGGTTCAACCTACTCACAGGGGATTCTCACTGGAGCAATGTGATCAGGTGTAAAAAGTGTGTGCTTTGAAATCATGGTAAACCTGAGTTTCAACTGAATCTTGCTCCTCACCAGTTGTGTAAAGATAGGTAACTTACTTAACCTCTCTGAGTGTGAGTTTCCTGACATGTAAAATGGTGATATTACTTGCATCTGCATTTTTGTGTAGAGCATTTAGCATTTTTCCCGAGACAGGGTAAGTGTTGAATAAACCTGACACAGTAGATACTCAAGATCTGGGAGTTATTGCTGATGGCGAGTAGAAGGAGAGTGGGAAGAATGCTTCTGCAAAAGGTGATTTAGAAGTAGAGAAAAGGCAAATGTTAAAGCATCTCACCTTTTCTGAAAATCTGCTTTCTTGAACATTCCTCCTCCTTGTTTCTTGTCTCCTCCTCTAGTAGCTAGGACACAGCATCCTCTAAAACCTTGAAGTTCCTCCTTGGAATGCCCTTTCTGACACTGCTTAGCAGCCACCATTACATTTTTAAATAGCCATATTGATTTTTCCTTGTCTTTACCAGCAAAATCCTCCAGGCTCTGTTGACAGAGCAAAGCACTTGCTCTGCCTCTTTCAAGTTCTCTTCAAATGCAAGTGCACTGCGTCAGCTTTTTATGCCTTCGTTTGGGAAGAAATCAACTCAAGAATGCCGCAGTATCTGCAGAGTACCTGTCCATGCTCAGCCCATGTGTGTAATCAGAATTGTGCAAGTTAGGGGCAGCTGGAATGGGCCTGGGATTAGGCCTTAGAGAGATTTATAGACTGTCCTTTTTATGTTCAAGAAAGGAAGATTGATACAATTCCAGGGCTCTGGTTCATTTGTCTTTGCCCTTCAGGCATGCATTGTATTTCCCACACTTACCCTGGCTGGGAGGGAAGGTGGCTGTTTCTAGCTCTTGCTAAAACAACGCTTCGGAGGCCAGATGTGGAATTCTACCTTTAGTGCTTGTAGCCTCACCAGAGTCCAGACACGCAGAAGGTGGCAACATGGCCCAGCAATGACACATGGTGAGGACCAACCCTGGGAGTCTGACCTGATAGTTCCCTCTGCATGTTTTCTAGAAACATCCGCGCATTAAATAATGCCCCAGTGGGAGTGATGGAAAGAAAGAGGCCACTCTCTAGTGACCTCATACCCTGAGCGAGTCATTCCTCAGAGCCTCTGGTCAGTAGCCCCCGGGCAAGTCAGAAGGGAAGTTCTCCAACTCCCTGATATAGAAGAGGGGAGGTAAGGAATGGTACAACACAAGGAAAAGCAAGGCATCTTGTGAAGAGACTCTCTGCTGGCATTTCCTTGCTGTCAGCCTCTTTTTTATGTGGTGGCAACTGAGAAAAGCCCTGGGCCTTCCTTCCTGCCTTGCTGTCTTCCTTCCTGCACCAAGCAGGTTCTCATTGCTTCTAGGAGAAAATGTCATTTTCCCAACTTAGCAGGTGAGGAAGAACACATGCCCAGTTAATAAGAGAACAGATATAGAAAAGGGGGAAAGAATGGAGAATGAAGAGGGAAGGAAATGTTTAGTTATTGAAAGCTTCCAGTGTGTCTATCTTTCTTTCCCCTTTCCTTCCTTCCTTCCTTCCTTCCTTCCTTCCTTCCTTCCTTCCTTCCTTCCTTCCTTCCTTCCTTCCTTCTTTCCCTCCCTCCCTCCCTCCCTTCCTCCCCTTTCCTTCCTTCTTTCTTCCCTGTCTCCCTCTGTCCCTCCCTCCCTCCCTTCTTTTCTTTTCTTCTTTCTTTCTCTCTCTCTTTCTTTTCCTTCCTTCCTTCCTTCCTTCCTTCCTTCCTTCCTTCCTTCCTTCCTTCCTTCCTTCCTTCCTTCCTTCCTCCCTCCCTCCCTCCCTCTCTCTTTCTTTTCCTTTCTTTCGACAGAGTCTTGCTCTTGTTGCCCAGGCTGGAGTGCAGTGGCACGATCTTGGCTCACTGCTACTCCCGCCTCCCAGGTTCAAGCAATTCTGCTGTCTCAGCCTCGCGAGTAGTTGGGATTATATGCACCCGCCACCATGCCCAGTTAATTTTTTGTATTTTCAGTAGAGGCAGGGTTTCACCAAGTTGGTCAGACTGGCTGGTCTCAAACTCCTGGCCTCAGGTGATCCACTCGCCTTGGCCTCCCAAAGTGCTGGGATTACAGGCATGAGTCACCATACCTGGTCTTTCCAGTGTGTCTTTATAATTACATTTTACATGTGCTTTTGGTTAATTGTCAACCAAACCCTGTAAACAATGCACAGTGAGGACAGAAGCTCAGAAAGTTAAGTAGCACGCCCCAAAATAACAAAACTGATTTTGTAGAGTAAAAGCAGTCATGACAGAATTCCTCAAAAAAATTGAAAATAGAATTACCATATGATCCAGCAATCCTACTTCTGGGTATATATCCAAAAGGGTTCAAAGCAGGACCTCAAAGAGATATTTGTATACCCATGCTCATCACAGCACTACTCACAATAACTAAGAAGTGAAAGTAGTCCAAATGTCCATTGACAAATGAATGGATAAAGAAAATGTGGCATATATATACAGTAGAATATTATGCAGCCTTAAAAAGGAAGAAATCCTGTCACATTTTACGACATGGAGGAAATTTGCTGAATAGGCCAGTAACAAAAGGACACATACTCTATGATTCTATGTATATTAAGTATCTAAAGTAGTCAAAATCATACCAACAGAAAGTAGAAAGGTGATTGTCAAATACTGGGGAGCGAGGAGGGGAAAAAGTATTTAGCGGATATAGAGTTTCATTTTTGCAAGACAAGTTCTAGAAACCTGTTTCACAACAATGTGAATGTATTTAATTGAACCATACATTTAAAAATAGTTGAGATGCTAAATTTTATGTTATGTGTTTTCTTACCACAATAAACCAGAATTTTTCTTTAAAGTCACAGATGGTTTGCTACTCTTTGAGAACTGCCTTCTAATTCCACTGGAAGCATCCCAGTGACTTGCTTTGGTGACTTGTTTGACCAATGAAAGGCAGAGGAAGTGATGTTCTGGGATTAGATCATAAGGAGATTTACAGCTTCTGGGAGTCATTAGCTACCACTGAAGAAGTCTGTCTACCCTGAATGTGCCATGCGGGACAGGCCATGTGCAGGTGCTCTGGCTGATGGTCTCAGCTGAGCCAAGCTTTCCATCCATTCCTCTGAGGCATAAGATGTGAGAATGAAGCAATATGGGACCCTCCATACCAGCTATCGGGGTGATTACCACTGAGTGATCTCTGTTAACAGCTTCTGGAGCAGAATTGTTTTTAATGGCCAGCATGGGGCCTCCATTCAGCCTGTCAAATTTTGCATCTGTGCCACTTTGAAAAAGTATAAATGAATATTCTTTAGAACCTAAGTAGGGAGTTACAACTATCCTTATTATTGTGTGTGTGTATGTATGTATATATAGATGTATTTGTTCTCCTTTTTATATTTGGTAATAAGATTAAATCTTCTCAGTGGGATAGGTTCAAAGTGATGTGACCAGTTTCCTTTTGTTCAGCAAATGCCATTTAGCCTTCTGAACAGCTCCTGTGGCCCCAGCTGTGTTGTGATTGATACCAAGGAGCATCCCAGTGCCTGAAAATTTGAGCCTTCCAGGAGGACTGGGAGAAAATTACACCTTTGCAAGTGCAGAGCAGGCATTGATAAAGGTCATATCTAGTGGGAATGTGCAATAGGCATCCCAGCATACCTGTGAGTAAGGGCCCTGGGGAAGCCTGGCTCACTCCACCTGTCCATGAGTGGATGCCTATGATCCACCATTAGTCAACTTCTCCCTAATGTTGAAGAGTTTTTACATCTGCTGTTTCCTTATCTGGAAGAAGTAACATCTCAGTGCCTCAATTCCTTAATGTGAATGAGTTAATTAGGTGACTTTCAAGGGAATGGATGTTTGAAGGCCTTTGACAATGAAGAAATAACCTGCCGGGTGTGGTGGCTCACGTCTGAAATCCCAGCACTTTGGGAGGCCAAGACAGATGGATCACTTGAGGTCAGGAGTTTGAGGCCAGCTTGGCCAACATGGCAAAACCCCATCTCCACTAAAAATACAAAATCTAGCAGGGTGTGGTGGCACATGCTTGTAATCCCAGCTACCTGGGAGGCTGAGGCAGGAGAATTGCTTGAACTTGGAAGGCAGTGGTTCCAGTGAGCCAAGATCATGCCACTGCACTCCAGCCTGAGCAACAGGGTGAGACTCTGTCTCAAAAAAAAAGGAAAGAAAAGAAAAGAAATGACCAAAAGCAAACAACCAAAGGAGAATGTAGAGACACTACTAATGACTTTCCTCTTTCCCATTTTCATGAGGCCACCATGCATGGGACAACAAAGGACCTGATAACTCCACAGGATATCAGATCTTGGTTATCCATCTTGTTTTGCACACCCAAACAATGCTACCTTCATTATGGTGAGTTATAGAATAAATGCAAGCACTCAGAAGATCAACCGTCACTATACTGCCCAGGCAAAACTCCCTATCCATGTTTGTCTCATTCCAGGCTTCCCAGAGAAATGGAACTGTGCATGATGCTGGTGATTTCAGGTCCTCTGGGTTAATACCAGAAGGGTCATGATATGGTGGACTGTGTCCCCACCTAAATCTCATCTTGAATTGTAGCTCCCATAATCCCTGCATGTCATAAGAAGGACCCAGAGGGAGGTAATTGAATCATGGGGGCAGGTTTTCCTGTGCTGTTTTCGTGATAGTGAATAAGTCTCACGAGATCTGATGGTTTTATAAAGGGCAGTTCCCCTGCACATGCACTTGCCTGCTGCCATGCACCATGTAAAATGTGCCTTTGCTTCTCCTTTGCCTTCTGCCATGATTGTGAGGCCTCCCCAGCCATGTGGAACTATAAGTCAACTAAACTTCTTTTTCTTTATAAATTACCCAGTCTTGGGTATTTCTTTATAGCAGTATGGAGATGGACTAATACAGGCAACTTCCCAGATCTGTAATTTCTGGTCTTTTGGAAAGGACTGGGGGAATGGGGCTGGTACTATGAATACAAGAAGAAAAAAAGAGGCTGAGGGGCATCTTTCTCAGCAGATGGAGTCATCCCTTGCTCCCTGCTTCCTCCACGTGGGGGACCCAGTCAGAGAAGCCCCATGTTTGGCTCCCAGATCTGCTGCACCTGTGCAAGCTGGCATTTGTTTTCTATTTGAAATAACAATATCACAGTCTGTGGTCATTACTCTCTGGAGACCCTTCCACTACAAAGCTATAAGGTTCCATGCGGAGGAGGAGGAAGCAGGAAAGCCACACAGCCAGCCAGTTATAACCACTTAGAAACACTTTTATCCTTATGAAGTCAATAGGCTCCAGCTGACAGAGCAAAGTGATGTCTCAATCTTTTCTCAAAGAGCACACTGGGACCAGACTTATATACATCACCCTTTTGTGGCCCATGTACTTGGATTCACATATTCTTCAGTATGTTCATGCCACTCAGCTGCTTCCCCAAATGTTTTCTCAGCTCAGGCCTTCCAGAGCTGAAGACAGCATCTCACATTTGAAAATCCCAAAGTCTTGCCTAAATTTAACAAACTAGAGTGATGGCTCAGACCATGCAGGGCAAATAAAGACAAAAAAATATGTAATAGGTAGACACTGATATCCTTGGCTGGGCAAGGTGGCTTATGCCTGTATCCCAGCATGTTGGGAGGCAGAGTGGGTGGATTGCTTGAGCTCAGGAGTTTGAGACCAGCCTGGGCAACATAGAGAAACCCATTATCTACAAAAAATACAAAAATTAGCTGGATATGGTGGTGTGAACCTGTAAACCCAGCTACTCAGGAGGCTGAGGTGGGAGGATCACTTGATCCCCGGAGGTTCCAGTGAGTTATGAATGCATCACTGCACTCCAGTCTGGGCAACACAGCGAGACTTTGTCTCAAAAATAATATAAAATAATAAAACCCTAATTAGACCGATGTGTATGTGGGTATTCAAACCACGTTGCCTCAAGATTACTATTAAATACTTGTAGGCAAAATCGCTAATTTAACAAATAGTAATTGAGGTCCAATTTCCTTCAAGGTCCTTTTCTAGGTGCTGAGGATACAGTGGGAATGAAATGAACAGTTTCTTTCCCCTAAATGGCTTTGCATTTTAGTGGGAAAGATATAAAATAAACAATGACCATCTCTATCTGTTTGTCCCTCTCTGTTTCTGTCTAAATCTATCTATCTGTCTGTCTATCTATCTATCTATCTATCTATCTATCTATCTATCTATCATCTCACACAGTTAGTAGGAATCATTAGTATAAAGTAGAGAAATTCTAAATTTGGGTTGTCCAATATGATAGCCACTGATCATATGGGGCTATTTAAATACACATTTAAATTTATTAAAAAAAATTTAAAAATTCAGTTCCTTAGTCTCATTAGCTATTTCAGTTGTTTAATAGCCATATGTGGTTAGTGCATACTATACCAGATAGTGCAGCTATAAAACAATTCTATAATCACAGAAAGTTCTGAACGGCACTGCCCCAGCTTAACTGTCTGCATGGCTAATTTCACTGCCCTTTAATATAAAGCCATGCTGATTATATTAGTCAGGGGTCTTCACAGAAACAGATCCAATAGGGGGTATGTGTGTGAGTGTGTGTGTGTATGTGTGTATCTGTAAGATTTATTACAAAAGTATTGGCTCAGGTAATTATACAGGCTGAAAAGTCCCAAGATCCCAGGGTGAGTCAACAGTCCGGAAACCCAGGAGAACCAGTGTTGTAGTTCTAGTTGGATTCTGAAAGCCTGAGAACCATGAAACTCGATGGTGTGGTTCTAGTCTGAAGGCCAGCAGGGTTGAAGCCCACCAAGAGCTAATTTTTCAGTTTGAAGGCAGGTAAAAGCTGATGTCCCAGTATGATGGCTGTCAGGCAGGAAGGATTTTGTCTTACTTGGAGGATGGTCAGTCTTTTTGTTCATTTCAGGCCTTCAACAGATTGGATGAGGCCCACCCACATTAGGGAGAGCAACCTGCTTTACTCCACTGCCCATCCCTGCCCCAAATCACACAAACACCTAGAATAAAGTCTGATCAAATCTCTGGGCACCGGATGATCCAGTCAAGTTGACACATAAAATTCACCATCACCCCAACCTTAGTTCATATTAACACTAGTAATTGTGACATTTGGAAGCAGTACAAGTATACATCCAACCAGTCTAGCTACTAAAATTTCACCTGTGATTTCATTTCCTCTCCAAAATGGTAAATTCGGAAGTCAGAGGGAAGGAGCAGCTTACACTTGAACTTGTATCAAATGAAATTTTAGAGCATTTTCTTGGGCCAATGTTGAGTTTGGATTTGTGGTGATATGACATGGGTTCAAATCCCAGCCTTGACACTTGCTAGCTGTACCACATTGAGCATATGATTTAAGGTCCCTGAATCTTACTTTTCTCACCTGTAAAACAGGATGACAACATCTTCCTCACTGTTGCTGTAAAATATAAATGAAAAAAATGTGAGAGTGTTTGAAAGATGTGAGTCATGCCAAGGCCTCCACGATGTGACTTTGAAATGAGAGATCATTTCATTGTGTGCCTCCAGAAGGCACAAGATGTACTTTCTTCATTTTGATTTCCTCCAGTGCACCCGTTACATGATAGACATTGAAGACACATTGAATGACTAAACATATGCATGAATTTGGGGCCAAACTAATTATGAATTTTTAAGAAGTAGATAACATATTTTGTCTTCCTATGCTTAACATAATGCCATGTTCACCTATTAAGCTTCTCTGGGAAAACACAATCTATACTCTCACACAACACTTCTGATATCAGATGTGTGGCATTTTTTCCCATATCAAGCAATTCTCTAACTCTCCAAACACCAACTGAATAGCCTACAATTTAATTCAATTCTTACACTATCTACCTGGAGTTAGGTTCAGATCCCACAAGTTAAGGGCTTAATCCTACAAGACTGCCCACTTCAGATGCCAATCACGAGTCTGGGCCTCCAGTGCTTCTGACAGAGCAGCTATAAATCAAGGGGTTCCCATGACCCTCTCCTTAGTTTTGATGATTTGCTAGAATAGCTCATGGAACTCAGGTAAACACTTCACTAATGTTTCCTGGTTGATTATAAAGAAAATAAAAGAGTCAGATGGAAGAGGTGCACAGGACAAGGTCTTGAGGGGGGTGGAGTGGAGCTTCCCTGCCTTATCTGAGTGTGCCACCCTCCCAGAACCTTCACCTGTTCAGAAACCCAGAAGCTCATCAAATCTTCTTGTTCAAGAGCTTTTTGAAGAGTTTAATCTCCAGGCCTCCTTACCCCTTTCCAGAGGTATGTGGGTGGGGCTGAAAGTTCCAACCCTTTAATTCTTAGTCTGTCTGGTATCCAGCCCCCATCTTGAGGATATCTAGAGACCTCAACCTAAGTACCTCCATTAACATAATTTCGAGTGTGATCAAAAGGGACTCCTTATGAATAACAAGACACTCTTATCACTCAGGAAATTCCAGGGGTTTTAGGATCTCTGGGATAAAGATGAACTATATTTTATGTTATACTACAGTTTCCAAAAATGTTTTATAATATATTATCAAAGTTTGAAATTCAAAAAAAGAGTTTGTTCATAAGCAGCTTAAGTCTAGGAGATTGACTACTTTATAAAAATATAAAACCATTAGATACTCAATTTTATGTCATTCCTCTTAGTGTGTCAGAGATTAAAATTACATTTAATAGCTTTTTGTTATTTTCACATCATCCAGCCGCATTTTCAGTTCAATAATTCACCCACTACTGCAGTCATTACATCTCATTTGGGAGAAGAGAATAATTCTGTTTCACTCATAAAGGGCACGTTGGTCTATATTATCTCCTCCAATATCACCTATAAAATCGTTTCTGATTTTCTATTTTTCAGCTTAATGTGACCTTTCCCTGTAATGAATAAAAATATATTCATCAACTGATCTCGGTGAATTTTCTTTCTGATAACAAATGTCATGACTCTATGAAGAGACTTCCTCATTATCTTAATAAAAGGAAAAGAGCTGAGTCACAGCGGCGTATGATTCATTGACTTAGCAGGCCAGTGAGTCAGTTGGGCCCTGACTAGAGATTGTAAGTATGACAAAGCGGGCAGGAAGATTTCTGCCTCATGAGTTGCCACTATGGAATAGGGGACCAGGTCAATGCATACAACTAGGGAATAGAAGCTCTGTTGGTTACAGAGATACTTGGACCTCCGCAGAGCAGTCAGTGAAATCAAGAGGGCTTTCACCAGGATAGCCAAAAGGCTAAGAAACAGGTGAGGGAAGTTTTACAGTAACAGCAGAAGCGTGAATCTGTCCGATGTGGGCTTGTTTGTGAAATCTGGAAATAAAAGCAGCACAAGCCTTGGTACAATAGAACAGTCTTTTTCAACAAAGTGTTAGTAAAAATGATAATACTTGTTTTTAAGAGACAGTAAGGCAAGAAACACAATCGGTTCAAGAAAACTAGAGAGATGGAAAATGTTAGTAAGCACTTACTATGTGGTGTGCTGCATATATCATTCTATTTACTCTTCAACACTCATGAGAGTTATGATGAAGCTTATGTGTTGGGCAGGAAGTGATAAAATGACATTGCCCTTTTTAATGATAGTGCTCAGGAAAGTGTCCTAGAACTGTACAAACATGGGACCCATTGGCGAGCAGAAAAGGGTTATTATCTTACTTACACAGTTAGTCAGAGTGCAAATGAACACAGCTTTCTTGGAGCACAATTCAATAATATTCAAATTCGCCTTTGGTCTCTGCAAAATGTGGATGAGCACAAAAATATCACAACAAGGATATCCTTTATGACACTGTTAATAACAGAAAAAATAGAAATGACTTGATTCTGTAAGAAGAAGAAATTAAATAAAGTCAAAGTAGTAAAATAACTATAATAAAATGCTATGAAATCATTTAAAAATGGGTATGTAGAAAAATAATGACATGGGGAAATAATGTTTGCAATATACTGTTGGAAAAAAGTAACAAAATATGTGTGTAACATAACACAGCATATTAGGTAGAATCTCCTGATCATCTATCTAATTCTAAAGCCCATGGCTTTTAAAAATATACTATGCAGCCATAGAAAAGGATGAGTTTGTGTCCTTTGTAGGGACATGGACGCAGCTGGAAACCATCATTCTTAGCAAACTATCACAAGAACAGAAAACCAAACACCACATGTTCTCACTCATAGGTGGGAACTGAACAATGAGATCACTTGGACTCGGGAAGGGGAACATCACACACCGGGGCCTATCATGGGGAGGGGGCGGGGGGAGGGGGGAGGGATTGCATTGGGAGTTATACCTGATGTAAATGATGAATTGATGGGTGCTGACGAGTTGATGGGTGCAGCACAGCAACATGGCACAAGTATACACATGTAACAAACCTGCACGTTATGCACATGTACCCTAGAACTTAAAGTATAATAATAAAAAAAAATATATATATATCAAATAGAATTTTTTCAGTCTCACTCTGTTGCCTAAGTTGAATTGCAGTGGCATGATCTCAGCTCACTGCAACCTCTATCTCCCAAGTTCAAGTGATTCTCATGCCTCAGCCTCCCACGTAGCTGAGACTATTGGTGCATGCCACCACACCCAGCTACTTTTTGAATTTTTAGTAGAGACAGGGTTTCCCCATGTTGGCCAGGCTGATCTCAAACTTCCAGCCTCAAGTAATCCACCCACCTCAGCCCCTCCAAGTGCTGGGATTGATTACAGGCATGAACCACAGCACCTGACATCAAATAGACTTTCCATTACAATTTATTGTCCCGTCTCAAGTGTCACCTTCTTCATGGAGATTTTGTAGACTCCTTTTGCTGGTTGAGATTTCTCTCTCCCTGCCCTGTACCCCAGAGCACTTTGGTTAAGGAGTTTGGATAATTTACCAGCTTGCTTAGTTCAAGATCACATTCTTTGTTGACATGCTGAAGTACAGTTTCTCTAATGGTGGCTGCTTGGGGGAGGGGAAAAATAATTAGCTTCCTAATTTTATGAGCTTTTTGTTTCTCTAAGACCCTTACATTCAAACTCGTGCCTTCCATCTTTTCATTTACCGTGAAGATTCCAAAAGACATCTTCCCTGTTGGTTGCCTCCTTATTCCCCAGAAGCAGTGCACTCTCAGATCATTTCCTTTCAACTTCCTTATAACTACCCCAACCCTATCCATAGCCTGTGTTCTTGTTCACCAGATTTTAGATGCTCTCATTTTTCTCCACTGAGGGTGAGGCCATTTCCCTCTGGTGTACTTTATTTTGTTTTTCATCACAGCTAGGCTCCTGCTGTCCTCTTCTTTCCCACGCAGTCTCTGCCCGATGCTCCATTTGGGTGTGAGTTCTGAAGCTGGCTCTGGCTTTGCTGTTTTGAATATTTATTCCCCTACTTACATATGAGCTGATGATGTTAGTCATCTCTGTCTCCTAATTATGCTATAGCATGGTTGAGGGTGGTTTCCTTTGCTTTCTTTAATGGTCTGTACATTTTTTGGAGGATGTAGGAATTGATTCTAATTTAGACAGCTGCCATTATCCTCCAAAAACCTGTAAACTCTATTCATATAATTTTTGAGGGCATCAATATCTTTCAGAGAAGCCCAAGTGTTAATTAGATATAAAATAGAACTACTGTAGCGTAAAGTTGGGAGCATAGAATGTGAGGGGTCTCAAAACCTTGTCTGCTCAGTTTTTTCCCTATTCTTGGGCTAGCTCTTGAAGGGGATCCATAGAAGCTCTCCAGGGAGCATTATACAGCTCCTTGGACTTGACATTCTCTATGATCCTTCCAAGTGCTGATATTCTATGATTAAATAAATCATGGGCATTCCATTAATGCTTAATTAACAAGAAGATTCAGTCAACTGGAACAGTATTATGTGCAATCTTGTCCATTGATAATTCTTGGATTTTCCTCATTTTCTTTGTACTCTAGATTTTTTTGTAAGCAATCTTGAGATACAAGAAGTGGGGTATAGAGAGGAATTCATTACTGTGTATTGTGTACCCCTATTCGTGGGCTAAACTAAAATCCCTAACTGGCATGAGCAATTTTCAATTTTCATTCTGCTAGATAAACTTCTTTCCCTGAAACAGAGCTTTATAATGCTTCCTGTTCATAATCATTGCTTACTGAAGGCTCTGTGTCTAGATCTGCTAAAAATGACTCCACAGCACTCCCTCTTGCTTCTTACTACAGTAAGTGGCTTCCATAAGCTTCTGTCTACATTAGCAAATTTTAAATCCCCTTCTGAATATCTGGTCTAGTGCTCTTTACACAAAAATAAGAAAACTTTTCTAATCATGATGCTTCTTAGCATAAATAGAATGCTTTCACCTTTTTCTGCAAACCTTTTCAAATCCATTTTCTCATCAGCCCCATTTTTATTGAGCTAAGCTGGGTAGACATTCTTAAAAAAGTATTTTAGTTTTCACAGTATAAAACTAAGGCCAACAGCAGTGAAGTGACTTGTTGAAGATCTATTTGAGAAAACCAGACTTATAATTTGTTTCTTCATTCTCAAATGCACATTGTCCATTATATGTCTCAAAATCTGTAATTAATGCAGATTAAGTTAATCTTCAGTTCATTTTAACTCAGTGATAATAGCACTGTGCTCATGCATATTAGGAATTATACTTGCTTAATTATGGGAGGGGGTCTTTGCATCAAGCTCATGTCTGTCTTAGTGGTTACTGACACTTTCGAGTCACTGACCACAAGTTGTACAGTCTAACTGTCATTCCTGACACATTTGGTGGGCTCCTGAGGTAATTCATAAACCCATAGGATATAGGGAACAAGAAGGGAGAGGAACTAATTTAAAGATCTGGGGAACTGCATGTTTCCTCCAAGTCATTTAGAAAATGAACCTGACCCTCTGGTCTCCTGTAAAGGACAAAGGAAAATGACAGTACTTAAGTGATGACTGTGTGATCATGTTATTGTGACTCTGCTGGGGACAAAACCCGATTCTAAGTCTAAGAACTATATTTTTGTTTATATGCCAGAACATGGCATCAGGAAAGGGCAACCTGCTTCTATACATACCCTAGAAACCATGGAAAGGCCAATCACAGTCTTTCACCCACAGAAGATGTGGCAGAACACACTATTGACAATAGAGGTCAATCTACTCTCATGGGAACACACTGGACTGAGCAAGTGGTGGGGTGCTGAAGAAGGGGAGCCAAGTGGGAACTGAAAACCCATCATCTTCTTTGAGCCTCACACACCTTTTAGATGGGTGTAATTATACCAGCCTTGTTGATAAGGAAACTGAGACTAAAAGAGGATAATAAATTAGGCACCATAAGAAGCCAAGTAGGTGCTGGAGCCCAGAGAACACAAAGCTGTGTCTGAATCCACAGCCTTGACTTAACCGACATGTTAAACTGCCCTGGGATCCACCACTGGATTCAAAAGGCAGGTCCTTCACTATTTGAACAGATGCTTTACCTGTTTCAACCTCACATGCTTCACCTGAAAGCAGAGATAATAGTATCTACTTTATGCAATGGCATGAAGATGGAGACTCTCGGACTAAGATGGTAGCAGAGGCCCGGCGCGGCTGGGCAACTGCGGCTGTTGCTGCGGGGCTGCGCAGGCTGTTCTATCATGTGTTGAAGAATCTATACATCATTAAGAAACAGCCTCTGGGCTGGGCACGGTGGCTCACGCCTGTAATTCCAGAACTTTGGGAGGCCGAGGCGGGTGGATCACGAGGTCAGGAGTTCAAGACCAGCCTGGCCAAGATGGTAAAACCCTGTCTCTGCTAAAAATACAAAAATTAGCCAGGCGTGGTGACGGACGCCTGTAATCCCCGCTACTTGGAAGGCTGAGGCAGAAAATTGCTTAAATCTGGGAGGTGGAGGTTGCAGTGAGCCGAGATGGCACCACTGCACTCCAGCCTAGGTGACAGAGTGAGACTCAGTCTCAAAAAAACAGAGAAACAGCCTCTGCATCAATTTGTAGAAAGACTACTTTTCCTACTACCTGCAGCCTTTTGTAACCCAGTGAGACACATGTTTATTCAAACACAGATATCCCAAATCCTAATAAAGTTTATACCATGGAAACCAGTTTTTGAGACAAGGCTCATGGATTTTCCTACCCCAGCTACAGCATTTCACTCTCCTTTGGCTAGGCAGTTATTTAGGTTTGAAGGAGTAAAAAGTGTTTTCTTTGGGCCAGATTTCTTCACTGTCACAAAGGAAAATGAAAAATTAGACTGGAATTTACTGAAACCAGATATATACACAACAACCATGGACTTCTTTGCATCTGGTTTACCCCTAGTTACTGAGGAAACATCTTCAGGAGAAGCAGGATATGAAGATGATGAAGTTGTGGCAATGATTAAGGAAGTGTTAGATACTAGAATATGTAGAGATGTAATCTACAAAGGCTTTGAAGATGGCATCATATGACTGAAACTCCAGGGTTCTTGCACCAGCTGCCCTCGTTCAATCATTACTCTGAAAAATGGAATTCAGAACATGCTGCAGTTATATATTCCAGAGGTAGAAGGTGTAGAACAGGTTATGGATGATGAATCAGATGAAAAGGAAGCAAATTCACCTTAAAATAATCTGGATATTCTTTGGGTACAACAGTCGGACTTATCGATAATATATATCAAGCTGTTATTATTAATATACTGAGAAACTTGAGGATTAATAAAATATGCAATTTCTTCAGAAAATGATTAAAAAAAGATCGAATGAAGAACTTATGGAAATGTCTGGCACATTATAGCGAATCATTTTCCACTGACTGATTTTATTTGACCATCTGGTTTTTATATCATTAATTCAAAAAGCATGTATTGAGTTAATAATATCAGCTGTATCTTATTTGTTGATCACTTTTCATGTTCTAGGCACAGCTTGATAATTTCTATGTATTATTTTATGTAATCCTTACAATAACCCTACAATGTAGACATCATTATTATCTTCATTTTACAGTTGAGGGAGCAGGTTCAGAAAGATTAAAAGAAAAAGAGGGTCAAGTATCTGAAAATTCATTTTCCAAAATCATTTCACTAAAAGAGCAATTTGCTAAATATTTAAGAATTTTTTTTTACATTCAGTTTTGCATCAGCATACATTTTCCTGTCTATGCATTTTATATAAGAAAAGATGACATTTCTCTTATGCACAAAATCCAGTGTTTCATGATAGTCTATGCTTATGACTTTCCTGGCACTTGCACAGCCCCTTGCAGGAAGATCATGCAGTAAGCTGTCTTATTCTAGCTTATTTGCCTGAAAGTTTAGAGTGAATTGTTATTTAGTTAAAATGTCATTGATTGGTTGATCAGTAGATAACTGGATGAGCTAATTAAAAGCTGTTCATTTGTTACAAATAGAGTTTCAGCAAATTGACCCAGGGCCGAGGTGGTGGCCAGCTTTCTGCCATTGTTATTGTTGCTACTGATCCTTTACCATGTGGCAGGTGACTGACATCAAGTACCCTGAATGATGCGAGTGCTCAGTATGTTTGGAATTTAAAACAAAACTTATTCTTCCTGATCTTGGGGCTCTGTGTAGTGGGAGCAGAATGATCTCTGCAAAAGCTATATCTGGCAACTATATATTTATACACCCAACCTCATGTTTATAAAAAGGCCAATAATGCACGTTGTTTATTTTTATGCATGTTGTTTATTTTTAGCTTTGACTAGTCTCTGGCAAAACCCACCTCTTGTAATACAAAGGAAAGGGCTGGCTTTGTTTTCCCTATTCCATGCACTTGTCCAAGCTACAAATATCTGAATCATTAAGATCCTCTTTTTCCTCTCACAGCCCCTATATTTATGCACATCAATTTGTGCTTCTTAAATATCTCACAACAGTCGTCTTTGATACAACCTTTCACCATTATCCAAGAGAAGACACAATCATCTGTTATCTAATCACTAAAACAATCTTCCAAAAGCTCTCCAACCTCCACCTCTTCTTTACACAATCCATTCTCCACACAGCAAGCAGAATAAACTATCAGAAATGCAAATGCCATATGGTGTCACTCTGCATCTCGGACCCACCATAGGCTCCTTGTCACCTTAAGAATAAAGTCCAGATGAAAATATATAGCAGCCAAACACTTCACAGCTAGGACCCAGCTTCTTCTGCACCTGGACTCTCTCCTCCTGCCAGCATGAATCAGGGCAGCTCTCCAAATGAAACAACCTCTTCTCAGCTCTAGAACTTTGCATATGCTTTCCCTCTGCTTGGAATGTTTTTCTCTTATCTCTGTCCAACTGCTTCTTATTTATCTTCTTCCAAATCATTGAGGCGCAGTTTTAATGTATTCACATAGCTCTTCTATCAGAGAACTCACCACGCTAGACAGCAATTGATGGTTCCTTTTGTGCCCTCACTATAGGACTGTTGACTCATTAGGGGCAAGCACACAAGAAGGCCAAATAAATAGATGTTTAAGGAATGAAATTTAAATATGAGGTAATTTGAATTGCATTCCTGCCCACAACTGATGACAACTAGAAAAATTGAATAAAAGAAAAAAATGTTGAAGGCACAGAAGAACTATTAAGATATTGAAAAATGACTAGACCAAGAGCCAGGGGGCAGTGGAAGTCTAGAGATACGAGCTCAGCTCGTTTAGGAAGTCACCGTAACCTTAATACCAAAATCTGGTATGGGTACTATAAGAAAGAAAATTTACAGGTAAATCTCATTCTTTATTAAAGATGGAAATAGCCTACATATTAGCAAATTCAGCAATATTTTAAAGTGGTAATAAACATTGACCAAATGGTTTTGTTCTAGAAATACATGGTTAATTTAACATTTGAAAATCAAACAGTGAAATCCTCCACACTAACAGAGTAAAGCAAAAAAAAAAAAAAAAAACATTCAACATTGTTTTGGAGGTCCTAACAAGGGCTGCAGGACAAAGAAAAGTTAAGGAGATTGAATATGATTAAATAAAATTAGTACTATTCACAAGTAATATAATTTATGTAAAAATGTCTAACACTTCACCGGGCACGGTGGCACGTGCCTCTAATCCCAGCACTTTGGGAGGCTGAGGTGGGTGGATCACGAAGTCAAGAGATTGAGACCATCCTGGCCAAGATGGTGAAACCCGGTCTCTATTAAAAATACAAAAATGATCTGGGCATGGGGGCATGCATGCGTCCCTGTAGTCCCAGCTGCTCGGGAGGGTGAGGCAGGAGAATAGCTTGAACCGGGGAGGCGGAGGTTGCAGTGAGCCGAGATCACGCCACTGCACTCCAGCCTGGTGACAGAGCGAAACTCCATCTAAAAAAAAAAAAAAAAAAAAAAGTCTAGCATGATAAGAATCTAAAACTCCTGTTAGTTTCCTATTGCTGTGTAACAGAAGATCACAAATCTACATTTGTGATTTGTGCTGAAATGACCCACATTTATTATCTCACAATTTCCTTTGGTCAGGAGTCCAGTCACAGCTCAGCTGGGACCCCTGCTCCAGATCTTGGAAGGCTGCAGTAAAGGTGTCAGCTGGGGCTGGGCACAATGGCTCACATCTGCTATCCCAGCACTTTGGGAGGCTGAGGTGGGCAGATCACAAGCTCAGGAGTTTGAGACCAGCCTAGCCAATACAGTGAAACCCCATCTCTACTAAAAAATACAAAAACTAGCCGGGCGTGATGGCATGTGCCTGTAGTCCCAGCTACTCAGGAGCCTGAAGCAGGAGAATCACTTGAACCTGGGAGGTGGAGGTTGCAGTGAGCCGAGATCGCACCTTTGCACTTGGGCCTGGGTGACAGAGTGAGACTATGTCTCAAAAAAAGAAAAAACGGAAAAAAAAAGGTGTAAGCTGGGCTGTGGTCTCATCTGAGGGCTTCTTCCATGCTCATGCAGCATAATTCATTTCCTTGCAATTGTATAAGTAAACAGCAGATTGCTTATTTTTTGAGGCGGACAGGAGAATCTCTCTGAACTAAGGGAAGGCCACAATCCATCTGGTGAAGGGCTCTTTTGATCCAGGCCCACTAAGGATAAGCTTCCTTTAGATTAACTTAAAGTCAGTTAATCAGAGACTTGATACACATATGCAAAATCCTTTCACAATAACATAAAGATTAGCCTTTCATTGAGTAACTGGGGACTATAGTTCAAACTAGGAGGGTGGAAAAGGAAAAAGCCATCATAGTTTGACAACTTTATTGAATAAACATTCATAAGCAAAAATCAACTGTTTATCTGTGTTACAGCCACCATTCATAATGACACAAAAATATAAAATGGCAAGTAGCAACCTAATAAACAATGGGCAAGAAGTCGATGTTGAAAACAATACATTATTATTGAGATAAACCAAAGATTAGGTAAATAAATGAAAGAATAAACCATGTATTATAAAATTATCAGTTTTCTTAAAAGTTGTCTATAAATGCAATGCAGTTCTAATAAAACCCTCCAAATTTTGTAAGAAATGACAAAGGAGTTCTAAAATTTATGTAGAAGTATAACAAAACAAAAATAGACAAGAGTTTTGAAAAAGTAAGCAAGTTAGAAAAATTTGTCCAACAAAATATCGACATTTATTATAAGCTAATAAATGGGTTATTTATACAAGGCAAACTCACATACATAGACACTTGCTTTATAACAAATTGAGCACTGCAGAACAGTGGAGGAAATGTTAATCTTTTCAAAACATTGTGCTGGGCATATAAAGTTAGGCTTCTACATCATACTATACCTAAAAATTAATACTAGGAGAATTGTAGATCTAATTGTGAAACATGAATCAGTAAACTTTTAGAAGGTAAGGGAAGATAGCTTTATGATTTCAGAAAAGAGATTAAAAATTTCATAAATAAAATATTGAAAGAACTAATAATAGGTAGAAGATAAATTACATTACATTCAAACTGAAAACTTCTGCTCACCGTTTTGCTATTAAACAAGCAAAAATAACTGTTATTCTGTAATGATATAAAAATACAAAATATACTTCATAATGACATAAACATATAAAATACATAGGAATAAATATAACAAAAGATGGGAAAAAAGGCCTAAGTAGAATCCAATACATTATTATTGATATAAGTTAAAGAAGAGCTTAAGATAAATTAAAATACATAAATTGCAGAAGAAATAATTTAAAAAGAAATTAACTCCAAAAAATCAAGTAAGAAATTACACAAGATAAATTGAATAAGAATATAAAGAAGACAAGGGTAAAGAAGTCAAATCACAGAGTGAAAGGAGATCTTTGTAATATATAGCACTAACAACTTGCTCATAGTCAGCATATTAAAAAAAACCTCTCACAAATGAATAAGAAAAAAACAGACAACCAAAAGAACAACGGGCAAGAGACACGAACAGATTCTCTCTCTCTATCATCTCTATCTCTGTCTCTTTCTCTATCTCTATCTTTATCTCTCTCTATCTAGCTACATCTATATCTGTATGTAAACAAGTGCCCAATGAAAACATGAAAAAGTGTTTACCCTCATCAGTAGTTAGGAAAATATTTGTTAAAAATAATGAACATGAGCCAGAATGGCCAAAAGTAAAAAGACTGTTTTTTTTTTTTTAATTATACTTTAAGTTCTAGGGTGCATGTGCATAATGTGCAGGTTTGCTACATATGTATACTTGTGCCATGTTGGTGTGCTGCACCCATCAACTCGTCAGCACCCATCAACTCGTCATTTACATCAGGTATAACTCCCAATGCAATCCCTCCCCCCTCCCCCCTCCCCATGATAGGCCCCGGTGTGTGATGTTCCCCTTTCCGAGTCCAAGTGATCTCATTGTTCAGTTCCCACCTATGAGTGAGAACATGTGGTGTTTGGTTTTCTGTTCATGTGATAGTTTGCTGAGAATGATGGTTTCCAGCTGCATCCATGTCCCTACAAAGGACACACACTCATCTTTTTTTTATGGCTGCATAGAACAGCCAATGTTGATGAGGATATGGAGCAACAGAAACTCTCATTCACTTTGTAATGTTTAAAATTATGTATAAAATTTAAAGATACACAGAACTTAAGCTCAATGATTCCACTCCTGAGTATAAACTTCTATAATATGCCACGTGAATCAACAGACATAACACCAATGTTGATAATGGCACTATTCTTAGTAGACAAAAGCTGGAAAAAAACCAAATGTCCATCAATAGTAAAATAGATAAGTAATTCATGGTATATTCACTTACTTAAATACAGTAGAAAAATGGCATTGGACGAACAACAGTTATGGGTAACATGATGATTCTTGTAAACATTATATTATACCAAAGAAGCTGGAGACAAGAAGATACTTACATTCGAAAGTTTTTCCCACACCAGGAGATAGACAAAATGAAGATAAACAAGAATAAATTGCCTCAAAAGTCAGTGTAGTAATTGCCTTTGGGAAGGAGGTAGAACAGAGATTGGAAGGGAGTACTAAGGAAGCTTCTGGCCTATTGGTAATGTTGTTTGTTGGCCTTCGTGGTGATTACATAGGTATTTACTACATGATAGAACATTGTTCTGTATATCTTTGCTACATATAATAATATTAAACATTAAGCACACCAGAATTCAAGTGAATTCATAAATAAAAACCCAAAGTTCTTTCTAGTCCCTAGAAGGTTTCTCTAACCTTTCCCTAATCCCACACTTCTGGGGTGGAAAGGAGGAAAGGTGTTCATGTAAGAGGTCCTATCCTTCTCTCTTCAGGACTTTCCCTACCACATACTTACTTTGCTGTGTCCTCTCATTCCCTGCGTCCCCACCTGTCTCAAAGAGTTGAAGACCTGCCATGCTGGTCTGCCCAGGGGCTGCTGACCACACAGGAAAAGTGCTTTCAGGTTGTGAGGGCACTGAAGGGTGACCCCTTTCTTTCCATCACTCCTAGCAGGGCATTATTCAATGGGCAGGTGTTTCTAGGAAACACGAGGAACAAAGCATCAGTCCAGACCACTGGAGTCAGTCTTCATGAAATGTCATTGCTGGGCCATGTTGCCACTGTCTACAAGTCTGGGCTCTGGCGGGGCTACAAGCACTGCAGATAGGATTCAGCATCTGGCTTCCCAGGCATTGTCTTGATAAGAACGGGCGGCCACCACCCGCCCTCCCAGCCAGGATGAGTATGGGAAAAGCAACACATATATGAAGGGCAAAGACAAGTGAACCAGAGCCCTGGAATTTTATCCATTTCCCTTTCTCTAGCATTAAAACAAAACAAAACAAAAACAAACAAACAAACAAACAAAGAGCCTACAACTCTCTCCAGGGCCTGACTGACTCAATTCCAGCCTGTCCCTGACTTGCATGATTCTGATTTGCAGACATTGGCCAAGAACAGACAGGCAATCTGCAGACATTCCATAGCTTTCTCGGGTTGATTTTTCCCCAAACCAATGCATGAAAAGCTGGCGCAGTGTACTGCATTTGAAAAGAGCTTGAAAGAGGCAGAGTGAGTGTTTTGCTCTGTCAACAGAGCCTGGAGGATTTTGCTGGTAAAGACAAGGAAAAATCAATATGGCTATTTAAAAATGTAATGGTGGCTGCTAAGCAGTATCAGAAAGGGCATTCCAAGAAGGACTTTCAAGGCTTTAGGAAAGGACAAGGAAGAAATTTAGGGGAGCTTTAAAGCTTTATATTTCTGTTCCTATTCCACTTCCAAATAGCCTACTTCCAACACATTTCTGCTCTCTAATGTTGCCTGACAATGTTAATAGCTGCTCTCTCTTGCTTGGAGCTTTTCACACACAGTCAGTGGAAATATGAACCCTACTTAAAGATTTTGCTACCAATATTATTACTATTACTAGGTTATTTCACTTTTTTTTTTTTTTTTTTTTGCCAGGCTGGTCTCGAACTCCTAGTCTTAAGTGATCTGCCCACTTCCACCTCCCAAAGTGCTGGGATTATAGGTGTGAAATCCTGTATGTCTGGAAAATATTTCTAGCAATGGGGTTGTTGGGTTAAATAATGCTAGGATAGCCAGAAGAGAGGAACTAAAGCAGTGGCAGAGTTGTCTTTGCATTCCCGCATGCAATCGAAGACGTCAATGGACAGAGGCCCATGGAGGTACGAGGCGGGGTCATTGTGAGGGCGCTCATTTTCACTAGTTTGGAAAGATGTGTTTAATGCCACAGACTAACCTCAAAATAAATATTTCTCCTTATCATAAGAGAGGATTGTGGGGGACATAAGCAGGGACATGGGTTTTCCATATAGGATCTTTGGGCCACAATGGGCAGAATTGTTACAAGGAGGCAATTATCTAGACCCTAAGTTGTGGCCAATATATTAGGGTCATGAGGGGTTTTATTTTGCTTCATAAAGATAAGGAAATCCAGCATCTCTAAGAGTTTTCATCTGTAGTGTTTATCCCAAAGCTAAGACTCCTCCATTTCCTGTAAGAACTGGAGCTCTAGGAAGCCTCATCTGACTTTGTTCTCCACAAAAGCCAGAATAGTACATCTTGACACCCAGATTTTGTGTATATGTGTAGGGGGGGCAGGTGTGGAGGGAGGGTTTAAAGGGAGTGAAGGCAGGAGGCTAGACTAGAGGAGCAATTACCTAAAATCGTAGTCCTTCCTAAAGGACTTAGAGCTGCAGGTGGCAGGAACAGAACATAGACTAGCAATACCTTGCAGGTTGAAACCTTGAAAATGTAAGCCAATCTGTTCAATAGCCTGGCTTCCCAACCAGGGAGGGTTTCTCTGCCCTGCTTTGCCTACTTGCCACACCAAACCCCTGGGAAAAGCTTCCTTCTTATAACTTTAAAGTCCCCTCACCCTATGAGACTAACATTGTAGAAGAAACCCCTCTAGGGAGGTGAGAGGAGATCATCTCTCTGAGGGTAGATGAGGAGGTGTCTTAGAAATACCTGCATTAGAACACCTTTTTAAAATTATTATTATTTTTAAGATAGAGCCTCACTCTGTCGCTCAGGCTGGAGTGCAGTGGCATGATCTCAGCTCACTGCAACCTCTGCCTCCTGGTTCAAGCGATTCTTGTGCCTCAGCCTCCCGAGTACCTGGGATTACAGGTGTGTGCCACCATGCCCAGCTAATTTCTGTGTTTTTAGTAGAAAAAGGGTTTCATCATGTTGGCTAGGCTGGTCTCGAACTCCTAGTCTTAAGTGATCTGCCCACTTCCGCCTCCCAAAGTGCTGGGATTACAGGCATGAGCCACCTCACCACATTTTAGTAAAACTGGCCCAGAGAAATCAATCCATTCATGTCTCCATGCTCTGACCCTGTTTGGCTCAGACCCAATTGGGGAATTGAAGTATTAAACTGAGACTTAAGATCTTCTCTTCTGTCCCACTCAAACCCTGACCTCTCTTGATTAATAGCACCCAGTCCCCCATCTTATAACATGGAGAGAGAGAGAGAGAGAGAGAGAGAGAGAGAGAGAATAATGATTATGGCCACAATTTTATTTTCAGCCCAAGAGTTTTTCCTTAACTTTGGAACCCTTGTAAGTATATTCTCAATACCTTACCTTGTATCTTGTATGAACTATGATCATTCATCCATTATCCATAAGACAATATAATAATGTCTCCAAAGTGCTGAAAGAAAATAAACTGCCAATCTAGAGTTCAATATTCAGCAAAAAATATTCTTCAAAAACGAAAGTGAAATAAAGTGCATTTCCAAACAAACAAAAACAGAAAATTTGTTACCAGCAAACTTACACTAATATATAAAATAAAAGATGTTCTTTAGAAGAAAAAAAGAAAGATTGGAGTTTTAGGACTACAAAAGGAGAAATAATAATTACTAAAATGTGGATAAATCTAAATGAATTTTGTCTCCAAAAACAATATTAATAATAATGACTTGAGGCATTTAAATACAGAAACAAATGCATGGCAACAGTAGCATGTAAGTATAGAAAGGGATAAATGGTATTAAAGGCTTCTATCTAAAAAACAAACAAACACACGCATACACACACACAAAAAGGCTTCTATGGCCCTTATATTTTCTGGGAAATGGTAAGAATATTTATATATATTAAATCCTATATTGTAGGTGCATATGGTAATTTCTAAAGTAACTACTGAGATAATGTACTACTGCTAATTAATGGAGAAAGAGTTGAATTTAAAAATTATTCATTCAAAAAAAGAGGAAGGGAAGTCCTAGCCACAGCAACCAGACAAGAGAAACTAATAAAGGGCATCGAAACAGGAAAAGAAGAATTCAAATTATCTCTCTCTGCTGATGGTATGAATCTATACCTAAAAAACCCTAAAGGTGACACCAAAAGGCTTCCAGTCCCGATAAATTACTTCAGCAAAGTCTCATGATACAAAATCAATGTACAAAAATTAGTTTCATTTCTATACACCAATAACGTTCAATCTGAGAACAAAATCAAGAGTGCAATCCCATTTACAAAAGCCACAAATAGTAAAATACCTTGGAATACAACTAATCAAAGAGGTGAAAGATCTCTACAAGGAGAACTACCATTTACTGCTGAAAGAAATCAGAGATAACACAAACAAATGGAAAAGCATTCCATCCTCATGGGTTAGAAAAATCAATATCATTAAAATGTCCATATTGCCCAAAGCAATCTACAGGTTCAATGCTATTTCTATAAAATTACCAATGTCATTTTTTTCCCCCAGAATTAAGGAAAACCATTCTAAAACTTATATGGAGCCCAAATAGCCAAGATAATTCTAAGCAAACAGAATATAACCAGAGGCATCACACTACATACATGAGATTGTTTTCATTCAACAGTGGACCAATGATAATAGTCCAATGTGACAAGAAAAAAAAAATCATTCATGTTAAAAAGAAAAAACACTGTTATCCCTTACAGGAGATACAATTATGTATATACAAAATTTGAAATAATCTATAAATAAATGGTTAGAATTAATAAAATAATTTAGCAAGATATTTGGAAACAGATTTACTTAAAAATCTTATACAGATGTTTCTCGACTTAAAATGGAGATGCCTTGATGAACCCATCATAAATTGAATGGCCTGGCACAGTGGCTCATGCCTGTAATGCCAGCACTTTGGGAAGCTGAGATGGGCAGATCACTTGAGGTCAGGAATTTGAGACCAACCTGGCCAACATGGCAAAATCCCATCTCTGCTAAAAATGAAAAAAAAAAAAAAAAAAAAAAAAAAAGCCAGGTGTGGTGATGCACACCTGTAATCCCAACTACTCAGGAGGCTGAGGCATGAGAATCACTTGAACCTAAGAGGCAGAGGTTGCAGTGAGCTGAGATTGCACCACTGCACTCCAGCCTGGACAACAGAGACTCTGTCTCAAAAAAAATTAAGTTGAAAATGCAATTTTTCCATAAGTTATTGGGGTACAGGTGGTATTTGGTTACGTAAGTTTTTTTGTGGTGATTTGTGAGATTTTGGTGCACCCATCACCCATGTATACACTGCACCATGTTTGTAGTCTTTTATCACTTGCCTCCCTCTTACTCTTATCCCCAAGTCCCCAAAGTCCATTTTGTATCTCTCTTGTGCCTTTGCATCCTCATAACTTAGCTCCCACATGTCACTGAGAACATACAATGTTTGGTTTTCCATTCCTGAGTTACATCACTTAGAATAATAGTCTCCAATTTCATCCAGGTCACTGCAAATGCTGTTCATTCCTTTTTATGACTGTGTAGTATTCCACCATATATATATGCATATATATATAATATATATACACACATATTTAATATATATATGCACATATATATGATATATAATATATATACACACACACACACACACACACACCACAGTTTCTTTATCCATTCGTTGATTGATGGGCATTTGGGTTGGTTCTACGATTTTGCAATCATGAACTGCACTGCTATAAACATGTATGTGCAAGTATCTTTTTCAAACCATGACTTATTTTCTTCTGGGTAGATACCCAGTAGTGGGATTGCTGGATCAAATGGTAGTTCTACTTTTAGTTTTTTAAGGAATCTCCACATTGTTTTCTATAGTGGCTGTACTAGTTTACATTCCCACCAGCAGTGTAGTTTTCCCTGTTCACCACATTCATGCCAACATCTACTGTTTTTTGATTTTTTGATTGTGGACATTCTTGCAGGAGTAAGGTGGTATTGCATTGATGTTTTCATTTGCATTTCCCTGATCATTAGTGATGTTGAATATGTTTTTCATGTTTGTTGGCCATTTGTATATCTTCCTTTGAGAATTGTCTGTTCACGTCCTTAGCCCACTTTTGGATGGGATTGTTTGTTTTTTTCTTACCGATTTGTTTGAGGTCGTTGTAGACTCTGGATATTAGTCTTTTGTCAGATGTATAGATTGTGAAGATTTTCTCCGTGTGTTATCTGTTTATTCTGCTGACTGTTCCTTTTGCTGTGCAAAAGCTCTTTAATATAATTAGGTCCTGGCTATTTATCTTTGTTTTTGTTGTATTTGCTTTTGGGTTCTTGGTTATGAAATTCTTGCCTAAGCCAATGTCTAGAAGGGTTTTTCCAGTGTTATCTTCTGTAATTTTTATAGTTTGAGATCTTAGGCTTAAGTCCTTAATCCATCTCAAGTTGATTTTGTATAAGATGAGAGATAAGGATCCAGTTTCATTCTCCTACATATGGCTAGCTAATTATCCCAGCACCATTTGTTGAAAAGGGTGTCCTTTCCCTGCTTTATGTTTTTGTTTGCTTTGTCAAAGATCTGTTGGCTGTAAGTAGCTGGAATTATTTCTGGGTACTCTATTCTGTTTCACTGGTTATGTGCCTATTTTTATACCAGTACCACATTGTTTTGGTGACTATGGCCTTATAGTATAGTTTGAAATCAGGTAGTGGGATGCCTCCAGATTTGTTCTTTTTGCTTAGTCTTGCTTTGGTTATGTGAGCTCTTTTTTGGTTCCATATGAATTTTAGAATTGTAGTTTTCTAATTCTGTGAAGAACGACGGTGGTATTCTGGTGGAGTTTGCATTGAATTTGTAGATTGCTTTTGGCAGTAAGGTCATTTTCACAACATTGATTCTACCCATCCATGAACATGGGATGTGTTCCCATTTGTGTAATCCATGATTTCTTTCAGCAGTGTTTTGTAGTTTTTCTTGTAGAGGTCTTTTGACTTCTTTATTAAGTATATTCCTAATTGTTTCATTTTTGTGCAGCTATTGTAAAAGGGGTTGAGTTCTTGATTTAATTCTCTGCTTGGTCACTGTTGGTGTTTAGAAGAGCTACTGATTTGTGTACATTAATCTTGTATCTGGGAACTTTGCTGAATTCTTTGATCAGTTCTAGGAGCTTTCTGGAGGAGTCCTTAGGGTTTTCAAGGTAAATGATCATATTGTCAGCAAACAGTGTAGTTTGACTTCCTCTTTATATATTTGGATGCCCTTTATTTCTTTCTCTTGTCTAATTGCCCTGGCTAGGAATTCTAGTACTATGCTGGTGAGGAGTGGTGAGAGTGGGGATCCTTGTCATGTTCCAGTTCTCAGAGGGAATGCTTTCAACTTTTCCCCATTCAATATTATGTTGGCTGTGGGTTTGTCATAGATGGCTCTTATTACATTAAAGTATGTCCCTTGTGTGCTGGTTTTGCTGAGAGTTTTAATCATAAAGGGCATAAAGGGATGCTGTATTTTGTTTAATGCTTTTTCTGCATCTATTGAGATGATCATGTGATTTTTTAAAAAAATTCTGTTTATGTGGCATATCATGTTTATTGACTTACTTATGTTAAACCATCCCTGCATCCCTGGTGTGAAACTCACTTGATCATGGTGGGTTACGTTTTTGATACGTTGTTGGATTTGGTTAGCTAGTATTTTGTTAAGGATTTTAGCATCTATGTTCATCAAGGATATTGGTCTATAGTTTTCTTTTTTGGTTATGCCCTTTCCTGGTTTTGGTATTAGGGTGATGCTGGCTTCACAGAAGTAATTAGTTCCTTCTTTCTCTATCTTGTGGAATAGGGTCAAAAGGATTGCTGCCAATTCTTCTTTGAATGTCTGGTAGAATTCTGCTGTGAATCCATCTGGTCCTGGACTATTTTTTGTTGGTAATTTTTAAATTACCATTTTAATCTCGCTGCTTGTTATTGGTCTGTTCAGGGTATCTAATTCTTCATCATTTAAGTTAGGAGGGTTGTATTTTTTCAGGAATTTATCTATCACTTCTAGGTTTTCTAGTTTATATGTGTAAAGGTGTTAATAGTAGCCTTAAATGCTCTTTTGCATTTCAGTGGTGTCAGTTGTAATATCTCCTGTTTCATTTCTTAATGAGGTTATTTGGATTTTCTCTCCTGTTTTCTTGGTTAATCTTGCTAATGATCTATCAATTCTATTTATCTTTTCAAAGAACCAGCTTTTTGTTCCATTTATCTTTTGTATTTTTTTTTTGTTTCAATTTCATTTAGTTCTGCTCTGATCTTGGTTATTTCCTTTCTTCTGCTGGGTTTCGGTTTGGTTTGTTCTTGTTTCTCTAATTCCTTGAGGTGTGACCTTAGATTGATTGTCTGTGCTCTTTCAGACTTTTTGATGTAGGCGTTCAGGGCTATGAACTTTCCTCTTAGCACTGCCTTTGCTGTATCCCAGAGGTTTTGATAGGTTGTGTCATTATTTTCATTCAGTTCGAAGAATTTTTAAATTTCCATCTTGATTTTGTTTTTGACCCAGAGCTCATTCAGGAGCAGGTTATTTAATTGCCATGTATTTGCATGGTTTTGAAGATTCCTTGTGGAGTTGATTATAATTTTTATTCCACTGTGATCTGACAGAGTGCTTGATATAATTTCAATTATTTTAAATTTATCGAGGCTCATTTTATGGCCTATCATATGGTATATCTTGGAGAAAGTTCCATGCGCTGTTGAATAGAATGTGTATTCTGTGGTTGTCAGATAAAATGTTCTGTATATATCTGTTAAGTCCATTTGTTCCAAGGTATAGTTTAAATCCATTGTTCCTTTGTTGCCTTTTGGTCTTGATGATCTGTCTAGTGCTGTCAGTGGAGTGCTTAAGTCCTCCGTTATTATTGTGTTGCTGTCTATCTCGTTTCTTAGGTCTATTAGTAATTGTTTTATAAATTTGGGAGCTCCAGCATTAGGTACATACATGTTTAGGATTGTGATATTTTCCTGTTGGCCAAGGCCTTTTACCATTATATAATGTCCCGCTTTGTCTCTTTTAACCACTTTGCTTTAAAGTTTGTTTTGTCTGATATAAGAATAGCTACCCCTGCTTGCTTTTGGTGTCCATTTGCATGAAATGCCTTTTTCCACCCCTTTACTTTAAGTTTATGTGAGTCCTTATATGTTAGGTGAGCCTCCTGAAGGCAGCAGATGGTTGGTGAGTTCTTATCCATTCTGTGGTTCTATATCTTTTAAGTGGAGCATTTAGGCCATTTACATTCAATGTTAGTATTGAAATGTGAGGTACTATTGCTTTTATTGTGCTCTTTGTTTCCTGTATACTGGTTTTGTTTTTGTTCTTGCTTTTTAACTTGTATTTTTGTTTTATAGGTCCTGTGTGATCTATGCTTTAAAGAGGTTCTACTTTGATGTGTTTCCAGGATTTGTTTCAAGATTTAGAGCTCCTTTTAGCAGTTCTTGTAGTGGTGGTTTGGTAATGGCGAATTCTTTTGGTATTTGTTTGTCTGAAAATGACTGTATCTTTGCTTCATATATGATGGTTAGTTTCGCTGGATACAAATTTCTTGGCTGGTAATTGTTTTATTTGAGGAAGTTGAAGATAAGGACCCAATCTCTTCTAGCTTGTAGGGTTCTGCTGAGAAATCTGCTGTTAATCTGATAGGTTTTCCTTCATAAGATACCTGGTGCTTCTGTCTTACAGCTGTTAAGATTCTTTCCTTCGTCTTAACTTTGGATAATCTGATGACAATGTGCTTAGGTGAAGATCTTTTAACAATGAATTTCCCAGATGTTCTTTGTGCTTCGTGTATTTGGCTGTCTAGGTCTCTCACAAGGCCAGGGAAGTTTTCCTCCATTATTACCCCAAATATGTTTTCCAGGCTTTTAGAATTCTCTTCTTCCTCAGGTACACCACTTATTCTTAGGTTTGGTCGTTTAACATAAACCCAGACTTCTTGGAGGCTTTGTTCTTATTTTCTTATTCTTTTTTCTTTGTCTTTGTTGGATTGGGTTAATTCAAAGACCCTGTCTGCAAGCTCTGAATTTCTTTCTTCTGCTTGTTCAATTCTATTGCTGAGATTTTCCAGAGCATTTTGCATTTCTAAAAATGTGTCCAAAGTTTCCTGAATTTTTATTGTTTTTTTCTTTGTGCTATCTAGTTTCATGAATATTTCTTCCTTCACTTCTTATATCATTTTTTGGATTTCCTTGCACTGGGCTTTGCCTTTCTCTGGTCCCTCCCTGGTTAACTTAATAACTCACCTCTTGAATTCTTTTTGAGGTAAATTAAGGATTTCTTCTTGGTTTGAATCCATTGCTGGTGAACTAGTGTGGTTTTATAGGGGTGTTGAAGAGCCTTGTCCTGTCATATTACCAGGGTTGGTTTTCTGGTTCCTTCTCATTTGGGTAGGCTCTGTCAGAAGGAAGGTCTAGATTCTTTTGTCCCACAGGATATTTCCTTGATGTAGTATTTCCCCCCTTTTCCTATGAATGTGGCTTCCTATGAGCCAAACTGCAGTGATTGTTATCTTTCTTCTGGGTCTAGCCACCCAGTGAGTCTACCCAGCTCCAGGCTGTTACTGAGGGTTGTCTACATAGGGTCCTGTGATGAACCATTTGTGGGCCTCTCAGCCACGGATACTGGCGCTGTTCCAGTGGAGGTGGTGGAGGGTGCAATGGACTCCATGAAGGTCCTTAGCTTTGGTGTTTTAATGCTCTATTTTCATGCTGGTTAGCCTCCTGCCAGGAGATGGCGCTTTCCAGAAAGCATCAGCTGTAGTAGTGTGGAGAAGGACTGGTGGAGGGCAGGGCCCTAGAACTCCCAAGATTATATGCCCTTTTTCTTCAGCTACCAGGGTGGGTAGGGAAGAGCCACCAGGTGGGGGCAGGGCTAGGCATGTCGGAGCTCGGACTCTCCTTAGGCGGGTCTTGCTGAGGCTGCTGTGGGGGGTGGGGGTAAGGGGTAGGATTCCCAGGTCACTGGAGTTGTGTACCTAGGAGGATTATGGCTGTCTCTGCTGAGTCATGCAGGTTGTCAGGGAAGTGGGGGAAAGCCAGCAGTGACAGGCCTCACCCAGTTCCCACGGCAAACTGAAGGAATGGTCTCACTCCCACTGTGCCCCCCACAGCCAACACCCGGAGTCTGTTTCCAGGTGGAGGGTGAGATGGGCTTGAAAGTTTGCCTGAGGCTATCCACTTCCCAGCTGTGAGAGAAAAGGGCTTCAGCTCTTCCCCTGCCTGTGAAGTCTGCATGCGTGATTTGCATCCTCCCCGAGTTTTGGCCAGGAGGATTCTTGCCCCTTTCAAATTATTAGAAAGTTCAGCTAGAGAATTCCTTCTCCCTGTGGAGTTTTACCCCCTGCCCCTCTGGCCACCTTCCCAATGGATCCCTGTGGTGCTGGGCAGGAATGGGCTGCCTGGGGAACCAGCAAGCTCCCAGGGCCTTTCTGCTGCTTCCTCTACCCCTGTATTTCACTCAGCTCTCTAACTTGACTCAGCTCCAGGTAAAAGTCGGAAACTTCTCCCACAAACAGATCTTCAGCTTCTCCAGTGGGGGTGTGTGTTTGGGAGAGGAGGGTCTTCCTTTCTCACTTCTGCATTTGGACATTCACAGTATTTGGGGTGTCTCCCGGGTCCTTCTGGAGCAGTCCACTTTTTTCAGAGGTCCTGTAAGTCCTCTTGGGATTGCTGGTTTGTTCTTGCAGCCGATCTGGAGCTAAAATTCACAATGCAAGCCTCCGCAGGTTGCTCTGTCTGGAACTGCAATCTAGTCCTGGCTTCTGTCCGCCATGATCCCCCAGTCTCTCAAAAATGCATTTAATACACCAAACCTACTGAACATCATAGCTTAGCCTAGCCTACCTTAAACATGCTCAGAACACTTACATTACCCTGCAATTGGGCAAAATCACCAAATACAAAGTTTATTTTATAGCAAAGTGTTGAATTTCTAATGTAATTTATTGAATAGTGTACTGAAAGTGAGAAACAGAGTGGTTGTATGGTACCAGAAGTATGTTTTCTACTGAATGAGTGTCACTTACACAACATTGTAAAGTTCAAAAATCATCAAGTCAAACCATTGCAAGTTGGGGACCACCTGTTGTAAGTTGTGTTGAATAGCATAGCCTCAGACTAGGCCTTTTAAATTTATTTTGGGAAATGACCCTAGGGAACAGGAGTAGGCTGCTTGGAAAAATGAAACAAGAATGGAAAGCAAATTCGAATGTACCATATTAAGTTGATTGATACTAGATGAACAAACTGGGGCTCTGCTCTGCTGATAATATTCTGAGACAAGTAGACATTACCTCAGAATAGACCCCACAAGAAATGGAGAGGAAAATAGTTATCTGCTGGCTTCTATCCCTTACTGGTTAAGAGTTGGTCCAGGTGAATTTAACTTTCTTGTATGTCTAGGTATGTGTTGGTGTCAGAATGGATAAGTAATCTCATATAAAATGAAAGACTGTTTCATTTTGGAAATTGATAAGTGTATTCCAAAAAGTGTATATCAAAATTCAAAAGAACATTAATATCTCAAAGAAGAACAAAGCTAGAGGAATCCCCCCCCATCAATTTTTATTAAAACACTACACTAATAAAGTAATATGGTATTTCTACAAAGATAGGCAAATAGACCAGTGGAACAAAGCAACAATTCCAGGAACAGGCCAGCTTTTTTTGTCGGTTTGAGTTGCTCTGATAGAATACCATAGCCTGGGTAGTTTATACATAACAGAAATTTATTTCTCACAGTTCTGGAGGCTGGGAAGTCCAAAATAAAGGTGCTGACAGATTCAGTGTCTTGTAAGGGAACACTTGCTCATAAATGGCCATCTTTTTGCTGTAACCTCACATGATAGAATGACTGAGACATCTCTCTGGGGTCTCTTTGATAAGTGCACTTATCTCATTTATGAGGGCCTGTTTGCCAGACCTAGATGTCTCTACTATTAGGATCACTAGAACCTGTTAGTTACCCCCATTAGAGAATGTTGCATACTAGAATGTAATTGCTTATTTGTTTGTCTTCCTGTTAAAGTGTGAGTTCCTGGAGTCTTCTACTGTATCCCAGTCCTGAGTATACTGCCTGGCACATAGTCAAAATTTAGTAAATAGACTCTGAACTGGATTGAATGATCAAATAATATAGAATGTGGGCCTGAGTGATTTATTCTGCTTGTTTTACTCCCTGTTTTTTTTTCCCTCCCCCAGAAAACATAAGATGAGGGAAGTACTTTATTTGCTCATTTTATACCTAAGATGAGGTGTGCCTTCATATCACCTAGTCCAAATTCCCACTACCCTCTACATGAGATAATTCTTTCCTGATAAATCTAGCCTAGCAATCCATTTATGAATATCAACATCTGGGGAGGTCAACACTCGCTCTTACCTTGAAAATATGGATGTTCAATTTTATTAGCAACTAAAGTAAAGGTGAAACTAAGGTGACATAGTATTTTTTATTGACAAAATTAGCAAAGATTCAGGTGGGCAAAAAATGTGTTGAATCTACTATCTACATGCAAAGAAAAAAGGTGGACACCCTACCTCACACCATATTTTTAAAAAACACTCAAAATGGATCAAAAACCTAAACATAAGTGCTAAAACTTTGAAACACTTCGAAGAAACATAGCACAAGCAACAGAAAAAAGAATACGTAAGTTAGATATCAACAAAATTTAAAACTTGTGCTTCAAAGGACACCATCAAGAAAGTGAAAAGACAACCTAAAGAATAAGAGAAATTTTGTAAATCACATATCAGATGTGGGACTTATATCTCGAATGTATAATAAATCCTCTCAAATCAATAATAAAAAGACAAATTACCCAATTAAAAATGGGCAATACATTTGAATACACAGTTCTCCAATGAAGATATACAAATGCCTAATAAGCACATGAAAATACACTTAAAATTATTAACTCAAAGGGAAATACAAATCAAAGCCACAGAGACACTACCTCACACCTACTCAGATAATTATAATGAAAAAGTCAGATAATAACAAGTATTGACAAGAATACGGAGAAATTGAAACATTCATACATTGCTGGTGGGAATGTAAAATGGTGCAACCACTTTGGAAAACAGTCTGGTAGTTCCTCCAATGGTTAAACATAGAGTTGAAAAATGATCCAGAAATTTTACTCTTAGTTATATGTCCAAGGGAAGTAAGAACATGTCTACACAAATACTTATACACAAATATTCATGGCTGTATTATTCATAGTAACAAGTAGAAGAATCCAAATGTCCATTAAATAATGAATGGATAAATAAAATGTGATATCCATACAATGGTATATTATTCAACAATGAAAAGAAATGAAATACTGATGCAGGCTAAAACATGGATGAATGTTGAAAACATTATGCTAAGTGAAAAAAGCCAGTCACAAAGAACCATGATCACATTTATGCAAAATCTCCAGAACAGGCAAACCAGTAGAGACAGAAAACAGATTAGTGGTTGCTTAAGTCTGAGGAGGATGAAGTGTGGAACAGGGTGTTGACAGCTAAGAAATATGAAGATTTTTTTTGGAGGGAGAATAATAAAAATGTCCTAAAATTGAATTTGGTAATGGATGCACAACTTTATCAATTAAAAGTTACTGAACTGTACACTTTAAATGAGCGAATTACATGGTATATGAATTATATCGAAGAACTGTTAAGAAAATTTTTAAGATGTAATATTGAAGCCAGTGCTCTACTCTTCTTGTATATTTTCAATGAAAATAAAATTTGATACAACTAACTTAGTTTCATCAAACTGTTGTATGTCTTTTTGTCCACTTATGAAGAAAGATGTATATTATGTTACTGTTAATAGTTAATACCATAAATACATTTTCAAAAATTTGAAAATATTTGGATTATAGCTGTACTTGCCAAACTCATAAGGCATTATGTAAAAAGGCAGTCAACATCATTAGTTATTAGGGAAATGCAAATTAAAACCATAATGAATACCAGTGCATATTTATTAGAATGATTAAAATGGGGAAAAATGACACTACCAAGTACTGATGAAGAGGCAGAGCAACTGGAACTCTCAAACTTTGCAGGTGGGAATGCAAAATGATACACAATCACTTTGGAAACAGATTTGCAATTTCTTATAAACATATGATTGTGGCCGGGCGCAGTGGCTCACACCTGTAATCCCAGCACTTTGGGAGGCTGAGGTGGCAGATGACCTGAGGTCACGAGTTTGAGACCATCCAGGCCAACATGATGAAACCCCATCACTACTAAAGATACAAAAATTAGCTGGACGTGGTGGCACACGCCTGTAATCCCAGCTACTCAGGAGGCTGAGGCAGAAGAATTGCTTGACCCCAGGAAGCGGAGGTTGCAGTAAGCCGAGATGGTGCCACTGCACTCCAGCCTGGGCAACAGAGCAAGACTCCGTCTCATAAAACAAAAACAAAAACATATGCTTGCCATATGTATGATCTGGGAGATATGAAAACTTATTTTCACACAGAAACCTGTGCATGAATGTTTATAGTAGCTTTGTTCATAAGCTCCCCAAACTGGAAACAACCTAAATGTCCTTCAGCTGGGGAATGGATAAACAAAGTGTGGTACAGCCATACAATGGAATACTATTCAAAAATAGAAAGAGAACAGGAATACATGCAGCAATGGGGGTGAATCTTAAATTCCTTCAGTTAAGTAAAGGCAGCTAGACTAAAAAAGCTGTATACTGTTTGATTCCCTCAACATGCCGTTCTGGAAGAGGCAAAACTACAGAGACAAAATACAGATTAATGGTTTCCAGAAGTTGGTATAGGGGAAAATTTGACTATAAAAGTGCACAAGGTAACTTTTGGTGATGGATTATGTATTGATTATGGTGATGGTTGCATTTGCCATGCATTTGTCATATATGTACTTGTCAAAACTCAGAATTGCATGCTAAATGGGGTGACTTTTTTGTATTTAAATCTTACCTTAATAAAAAATTTTAAAAATAAGTTTTGAAAAACTGCTGAATGTGCTAAATTAATATAAAGTACCCTTATTTTTAAAATGTGCTTACCAAAGCTGTAAAAGCATGGAGGCATATTTATAACATGTGAAAAAAAAGCAAGTGATTATGTTGTATATTTATAACTGTAGTAGAAATACAAATACTGTGTTTAAAAATCTTCACATATTAGCTTAAAAAGATAGAAAAAAGCCAGAATGTCAAGAGTAATCCTTTGTGATTGGGAGTGAGGGCAAGGATGATTTTTTTTTGCTTTTCATTTTCTATTTTTAAATTATATTAATAAGTATACATTGTTTTTCTCAAGAAAAATGACAAATTTCATTTAATAAAAGGACTATATGGCAGTCAGAATAATTCTTTTCAAATATAAAAATTTTCTCAAAGTATATTGGTCTAAGTAAGACATTCATTTCTTAAATAAGTCATTAGATTTGGTGGCTTTAGTTTAGTTTTCTGCAAAATGAGAGAAATCTGTTTAGTATCTTTGCTACTCAACCTGAAGCAAAATAAATAAATACTCACACTGAAAACAAAATAAATAAATAGCAGCTAATTCAGAGTAGGTGGAAAAGGTGTGTTTGTGAAAACAAGAGTGTTTATTTTCATGTGTGGACTTTAATTCATATTCTCAATCATATATTTTCTACAGTCTCACTTTTCCCTTCTTAGTGAGAACAGTATAGCTCTCCTATTACTAGACAACATTTTTATGTGAGCCGCACTCTCTCACTCACCATATCTAGGACAACATGCGCAGTAAAAAAAGATGCACTAGCCCAAGTCTGTTTCCATAGCACTAGCCAACAGAAAACTGTGTGGCAATCAGCCTTAGAAAGTAACCTCTTATTTGTTCTCATAGAGATCTATGAAGAATAATATATTTTAACTTTTCCTTGTCTAGTATCACTAGGGCCCAGATTCAGTCTCAGTGCCCACGGGGTTAAAGGATGGTTTGAACTGAGCAAGAAACAAGGATAACCTAAACTTTTCTGAAGGATAATTTTCTTTGAGTCAATATGTGTTCTGTGATCTAATGAGAGACAGAAAGCCTAAAACTTCTAACACCAACAAACTGTCAGAAGGCAGCAGGGCTATGAAATCAGGTAAACCTGAGGTCGAATCCCACTTCTATCCAGAATTGGTGCTAACAAAAAGTTTAATTTCTTTGAGCACCAATATCTTCATATGTAGCAAGGGAAATAATAAGACCTAGCTTTGAAAATTATGGGGATTAACTGGGGTAAATGCAAAGTGCCTCTTATGTAATAGGCACTTAATGAAATGTTACTCTTTTCCACAGAGTTTCAGAAGTTGTTTTGCGAAAAACTATAAGAAAGCCTAGCCAACTGTTCTAGAGAGAACAACAGAGTTGTGAGCGTGTATGTGTGTGCCTGTAAGCATGACTGTATTAGGAGTAGTAATCAGAAAGAATTAGGTGGGATGGTGTGGATATCTAATTAGAGGTGAAACTGAAGTCTACAAGATCTAGAAAAGAGCTTTCTAGACTCCAAGAGTAAAAGCTGTAAAAATGAAAAACAGCCAACCCATTTTTTAATGGGTCACTTGAACCTAATTATAGGGTCATAGTATATTCCACATGAAATATATTTTCAAATTAATTGTGTCAAATTTTCTCATTTTTAAAGTAAAAAACAAAACAAACACTAACGCTCAGAGAAGGGAAGGGAATTTCCCAAGGTCACACAACACAGGGAAAGAAGTGGGACTAGGACATTCCCAGTCTCCCCTTTCTGAGAAAGTAGGGCCCTCTTTGCCCTTGGAGATACTGCTGATTCTTCTTTATGGAATGCCTATGTAAACAGATCCTGCTCTAGGTACCAGGCAAAGCAAGGCATTGACCCAATCCTCAGTGCATTACGAGGGCAGGAAGATAGAAAGAGGGTGCCATAGAGATGGCACAATCATGGTGCCTACCCATTAGGATCATGGAATGAAGCATGCACACAAACACACACACATTTACACATGGACATTTACATTACACAGGATTGCAGCCTGTTGTTATCTGTCATGGAGGGCTCTATGGGAAAGAAGTGTTTGGTCGGCTCAGCAAGGAGAATGTATGTGTTTAGAAGATCACTGAAGAGTATGAGTGGTGATGCTGAATGGAAAAAAAAGGGATATATGAGGAGTTGAAAAGGTCTGGAAGGTTTTTATCTGCCCATGTGACCTCAAGAAAGTCATTTGATTGATTCTCAGAATAGGGGAGTTACAAGAGAAAAAAAGTCACTTGACAACCCCTTCTTCACTTTCATTTTTGATTATGTTGCCTGATCCCAAATCCTCACCAGCATGGGACTATAGTTGAGGTCATGGGAATTTTAATGGATAAATGATTTAGAGCTGCCAGTTGTATATCCAAGACTCCAATCCATTTTCTAGATTCTTCCCTCCCCTAAGACACTTCTGAGTCTTCTGAAGAAAGATATCTGGGTGTCTCACATAGAATTTGAAACCAGTGTCTCTGCTGTACTAGATGTTAGGTGCCATAATCCCGAAAGAATGGGACTGATAGGAAGAACTTCACATTACCCTGAGATCATGGACTTTGAGCTGTCCCCATGGTCATGATGGGACTTTGGTGGCCTCTCTTGAGTAAGAGGTTGAAAGGTGTTCTCTATGTGGGAAGAAAAATCAGTTGGGATTTGATAGAGTGCCAGACTGTAGTGGTGACAACTAAGTATTCGCCACAATCTCTCCTTTCTCTCCAAAGCACACAGTAAGACGACATTTCTCAGACTCGCCGGCAATTTGCATGGTCACATGACTAGTTCTAGCCAACCAAAGGTGAGCAGAAATTATACATGTCTTAGCTGAATGGGGTGGGGTCTGAGGATCTGCATGAGGGTGGAGCTGCACCATGGAAAGAGCATAGACCATGAATCACTGAATTACTGAGTTATATGAACAAGAAATAATCTACTGTGTTATGCTTCTGAGATTTGGAAGTTACCTGTTACGGGATTTAGCCTACCCTATCTATCATTATTTCATCAATCTTGAGATGTACATATTTTCATATTTTAATACTCCATTTTAGACTTGACTTAGATAAAATGCTGCAATACAGGAATGTTAAGAGAGACGTATCAACACACTCACATTCACACAGCTAGTGTGAAACTGATACTCCAATCCAAGCCTCCTCAGTACTAGACCAAATTTCTAAGTTCCGTGAGGTACTGATAGAGAGACAAAGTTACCTAACCACAGAAGCTCCTACATTTGACTAACTTACCTACAGCTCCCTGTCCTGGTGTGAGACCATGGTATGTTATCCTCAGTATTTTGGATGCTAGCTCTCTGGATTCTGTGACTTAGGAGGAGATTAAAGGTTGAACTCCAGCTAGATTTGGGGGTGATGAAGAGAAGAGCTGATAAACCTGGTATGCTACTGGTAGTCCCATTGTGTCCAGGAAAGAGGAAGATTCTTTGCAGAGCAGCTCAATTTCGAGTCCTGTTAAAGTATGAAAAAAAGGTGCCTCTGCTTGCAGTGTTAGTATGTGTCCCCATCAAACAGACTTTGGATATTAGATCTGCCATCTGCACCATGGTATCTGTTGCCAGGGTTACAATGCTCTCCTTGAACAGAAAATCAAATAACTGCCTGAAACCTGCAGGTAAAGGTCACAGTTGGTACAACATGCATCCTTTTGTGTATGTAAGAGGAAAGTATGGCTGTAGGGGAAGGAGGTTCTTTAGATTCTCCCTTTGAGGCCAACCTGGTAAAGGTGATCTGGGTAGAAACTTCAGATACCAGCTGTATGTAAAAAGTCATCTAGATAATGCACAGAAAATTCATAAATGGGGACTGGAAATAAATATTTAAGAACTAAATGCAAGGTATCATTTTTTTTGAAGGGGATGGTCTCACGTGAGCCACCCCACATTGTCCACTCTCAGCTAACCCCTTACCTTACCAACTTTTAGAATGAATAATGTCCATATGTATAAAGAATAGGAAATCCTTCAAAAGTAATGATACAGCATTGGAAGAAATACATTTCTCAAATTATATGGGTGGTTTAAATAATAGTTTGATCTTTTTGAGGCTCAGATAGGCTTGGGGGATGCAGAGTTGAGAGGAGGAAGATATCCTCTGGCCAGGTTAACTTAGTTCTGTAGCCCAAGCTTGAAGACACACAGCACTCTTGCCAAGAGACTAGAGAAGTAACAGAGTTTTACAAAACTCTTAAAGAAAGGGAAGAGAGCCACCAATTGCCTTGTGATTATTGCTTTTTACACTTCTTATAATTTTTATGAGTGTTGATGGTTGTAATGATATTGCTACCACTACTGCTTCTAATACTACTAGTATTTGTAGCCATTAGTTATTCTTAAATAATTCCCAATGAGTTATCATAAAAGCAGTATAAACAAGAGGTAAAAGCATAACTGTACAAAAGTGTGTAAAATGAAGTTTCCTTCCTCTTACCTTAGATACTCAAGAATCACTCCCCAGAAGTAACTAATCTAAAGTGTTACTTCAGAAATATTCTGTGCTTATATGAAGATATATAAATATATTTAACAGATGCAGGATTTAATATACATACTGTTCTGAAACATGTTTTTATCACTTAACACTGTGTCTTGAGCATATTTCCTTATTAGCACCTATAGTGCTATATATATGTGAGATACACATTTGGCAACATGGTACAGTGGAAAGAGCATGGACTAAAATTAAGACTATGTGAAAGGATTTGACTAAAAGATGATAATAGCTTCACTCTTTATACTAGCAGAATTGTTTTAACAACTCAAATGTCCATTAAAAGTAAATGCCATTATAGTATGTGTCATAGAAAAATATAACATGGCCACGGTGGCTCACGCCTGTAATCCCAGCACTTTGGGAGGCCAAGCCAGGTGGATCTTGAGGTCAGGAGATCGAGACCATCCTGGCCAACATGGTGAAACCACATCTCTACTAAAAATACAAAAATTAGCTGGGCTTGGTGGCGGGTGCCTGTAATCCCAGCTACTCTGGAGGCTAAGGCAGGAGAATCGCTTGAACCAGGGAGTCAGAGGTTGCAGTGAACCGATACCATGCCATGCATTCCAACCTGGATGACAGAGTGAGACTCCATCTCAAAAAAATAAAAATAAAAAAAGATAAATAAAAATATATAGCAAAACTGAGTTTTATTTACATTAAATTATACTTAGGTGACTGTTAGGTTTCATCTTTTATATGTATTATAATGATTGTTACTATGCTGTGATATTAGAACTTATTATTGCTATCTTAATGTATACATGTTATTGATAAGTTTTCAATATTTTATATGTATTTATATTATCCTGACAGGAAGATATGTGCTTTCTCTAGCAGGGACAGATTATTACTTATTCATAGCTGTAACCACCTCAATTTCATTTTTTCCCAGATTCTTCCCCTCAGGGTGATGTGGTAAGAGTTAGATGTCATTCTCTACATACTGGGATCTGTATATAAGTGAAGAATCCACAAAATATAAATCTTGGGTTTATATAGGAGAGAGACAGCTTTTCCCCTTTTTCTTTGAGAAGGAATTGATCTCAAATGCAAATAAAGGAAAGCATCCTCCAAAGTTGGGAGGAAAAGAAAATGTATCCAAAGAGTTTTTACTATTTGGAAGGTAAGTAAATGTTTCCAGGGGGAAGATAAGACAAGTATCTCTGAGTTACAACCCCGTGATGTCTTCATGCTCCTGGGTTTCATTGCCTTTCTGAAATGTAACACATACCTCCCGGGTTGTAAATTCTCCACTCAATTATCTTTTAAATTCCAAGGTTTTAACCCAGATCTTAGTAAAAATTTCCCAGAAAGCCCTGACCATGCATAAAGATAAACATAATCACTACCTGAAACAATTTACTACACTTTATTTCAGTGTAATTTTAAATTTCCCCTCCATTTACATTGGCTAGATATTACTTTCTGCTGAGAAGTAGGTATATAATTTTTAATTATTCTTGAGGTTTACTGTAATTTATTAAGACCCATAATCATGTTTTTTTCTGTCAATTTTTGAGGATTATCAATACCAAATCTTCCATCTGAACCAGATGAAACCTCAGCCCTCTCACTTTCCTCTTGTCTTTTCTTTCATCTGCCATATTATTGTCACCCATAGTTTTAACTCAAACTTTTGTGGCTACCCATTTGACATAGTATATCCATATATTCTTTACTCTTTGTCTTAGCCTGGGTTTCTGGAAAGCGAGTCTGAGGCCAGAGGTTTATGTTCTCTTTCTTCAGTACACCAGGGGGCAGTAGTGAACGTAAAGCATAGGTAGGAAAAGAGAGATGATACAATAAAGCAACACCAAATTGGCCATTGCTTGGCACTAAACATGACTAATTATTTATCCTCATGTGCCTTTATTGTGATAATCCATGTAAAAGCTATTTTAGTGTATCTGGAGGATGAAGGAAAAATTATTTATGCACTTGCTACTATCTCCCACTGGTCCAAGATTTGTCTCAGTGCGCATAAATTTCTCTGCACTTTTGAATTGGCATGTGTGAGTACTGAGCATCGTCTGTGATGTTTCATGCTTTTTTGTCAACCGGGAAGTTCTGGGGTAGGGAGCAGCAAGTGATAGTGTGGGCATAAGCTAGGACTTTGTGGCTTGACTTTTGCCTGCAAGAAGTTTTAAAAGTCCACCTAGAGTTGATGTCTACAGAGGCAACAGGAAATGGAACAGGTGGCTAATTCCCCTGAAGACAGATGAGGCCAAAGGAATCTGAAGTGGTACATAGGAAGCATCTGATATAGTTTATCCTTCTCAGATATTCGATAATCTCCCATTATATCTGGCCACTCTTAAATACAATAGGAAAAAGATGTCCACACTGCCTTCCTTTGAGGGGAAGTAGAAGTCCAAACTTCAGAGAGTCCCTCTGAGATTGAAGCAAGTCAGAATCTCTGGAAAGACTAAGGCAAGAGGGTTAGTGAAACAAGTTATCGCTTCTGTTGTGGCAAGTGGTCCAGATGTCAGGATTTATATTATTCATCACTCCCCTCCTCCACCACTCAGTTTAGACTTTCCTAGCAGACAGCATTTGGAATGATCTCAGTTGCTTATCTGATGGAGTTATTTCAACTTTGATCTCAGAAGAGTCTCAACCCTTAGTTGTTTTTCTATTGTCAGATCATGGTTGTGACACTTAGGCTGTGTTTTTTCACAACTGCCTATTTGCTACTATCACCAGATAATAATGGAAACATCAAGAGATGTCCCAGTATTCCAATTACTTACTGTTGTGTAACATACTGTCTCAAAACTTAATGGTTTAAAACAACATAACCTTTATTTTGGCACATTTATCTGTGGATCAAAAATTTTGTCAGAATTAGGCTCAGAAATTCTTCTTTTCCATGTGATATCAACTAGGGTCACTTGGTGGTCTTCAGCTGGTGGCTGAGCTTATTTTGAGGGTCTAAGACAGCCTCACTTATGAATGGTGACTTGTTGGGGATATGTGAAATGCTCAGTTCCATTGGGCCGTTTTTTTCCTCCACGTTGTTTCAGGGCCTCTTTATATGATCTCTAGCAGGGTAATAGGGCGTCTTAGATGGGGGCTCAGGTTCTAAGAACCAGTGTTCCAGAAGCTACAAGACTTTTTATGACTCACTCTTCAAAGTCATGCCATGTTACTTCCATTGCACTCTATATGTTACACAGTGCTGGTCCATGTTTGACATGGGAAGAGACTACACATGGGTGTGAATATTGCAGGAAAAGGCTCTTCAAGGGGAGGGCATATTTGGACACGAGCTACCATACCCAGTGAATTCCCTGGGTTCTAGGCATTCTATTGTGTATGCTTCTATTGTGTATCAGCTCCTTGTGGTAATGAGAATTGATGAACTCTGTCTGCACAGAAACTTCGTTCTTTGTCTTTGGCTTCCAGTTTGGTGAAACTCTTACTATGTCTGTCCTTGTGAGAAAGCATTCTCCCTCTGGGAACCAGGACATTTTACCAGGAAAGTCTAAGGTTGTGGGAATGCGAAGCATACATTTCATGATTGGGTAATTGAGAGCAATAGTTAGAAGGACTAATTCTACTTCTATCCATTGGTTCCCAGATCCATATTTTCAGACTATTAGGAAGACAGTATTATATATTTATTGATTCAATGCATATACCATATCCCAGAAGACATGGCCCTAACCTCCTAAGTTGTATCTTTAAAGTGGCACCTTAGTTAAACCTTTTTTTAAATGTAATCTGCTTCTGGATGATGGTAAGAGCAGTGAACTCTCTTATCACATGCTCATGGTCTCTCTGTCAAATGGATGTCTTGATCACAGGCAATGTAGTGTGAGATACTAAGCCAGATCAAGCCTTCCATAAGTCTTAGATAGATAGTGGTGCTGATGAAGACTTTGGACACAAGGTGGCAAACCCATATTGAGTGAGGATGAATCACTATTTTCCCAGAAGATGTCTTAATCACATTCAAGTTTACACGCATATTGCTTGAGCATTTTTTGGAGAATGCTAATTTCTCCCCAGAAGGAAATTTTTAATTATATTACACAAAGTAGTTTTGTCTTAGACCAGATTTGAGACAATTTTTAAAATTCATCCTCATTTTTTCTAATTGATTCTTTTCTGTAACAGTTTATTTGAGCTTCTTGTTTCAAAAACTCTTTCTTATCACTCTGAGCATATGTATTAAACATACTTTAAATTTTATTCCACGTGGGCCTTCAATTTGGCCTCCTTTAGTATAGTTCATTCGTGTGTTTTTCTTTGGGAGTGCGTGTATTTCTTTGACATTGGGTTATTTTCCCTTATAAATTAACTTGGCTTATAAATTAATTATAAATTAACAATATGATCCAGGAGAAAAATAGTAAGCCTAAATATTAATTTGAGCAACTCTAGCTGAGTTAAGAAATGTGTCAGGAGGGAGGAGCATCTCAAGATGAAGAGGAGAAGAATAGGTGTTGCAATCTAAGTTTGACCCATCCTTGCTAGCATCTTTCCCAAGTTTCTCAGGTGACCATTATCCTTGAATTACCACTGCCCAGAGCTTTCACTTTCTCCTTGTAAGAGACATAAGCACTGCACTAGGGAGGGAGGCATTTTGAATTATGAAGGAAGGGAATGCGTAGAGGCCTGCAATCTGCCAGCCACCATTGTTACTGGCTCCCTCATTTAGCCAGATTCAGCACTAGGGTGATCTTTGTCATATGCAAGTGAGATCATTAGCTCCCTAACTTGAAATTATACCACAGCTTAACATTATGTTACACTAAAACCCAAAGTTATTCTCATGGCCCACAAGGTCCTGCATGACTCCTGCCCATCTCGCCTCCCTTGTCTGTTCTCCTTCCAGGATTCTAATCTCCAGGAATCCCATTGGTCAAACCCAACTAGAACTCAAGAGAATCTACTAAGGTAATCCACAGACATCAACCTATTGGGAAAGAGAGCAAAATGTAGAGAGTGGTTCAGAAGGGGAATGAAAGAGATCCAGAATGATAACTATGCAAAGTTAAGAAACACAGACTTATGGGGCTAGTGATGACTTAAATTGGCAATACAGCCCTTCTTTGAGGAGCTGCTTTGCCTTGCCTCAAAGAATCATAATCACCTAGTGTGAGGAGAGTACATATGTGGAGAGGCTTTCAGGGATGCTGACATTCTCCCCAGAAGAAACTCATTCCTCTAATTCTCTATGCTATTGGAGATCAGATAATGCCTAAATAAAGGGAGGGGGAGGTTAACATTCCTTCCAGGACAGATACCTTGGAAAATCTTAAGTCAATGAGTCTGTTTCATTCAAGGCAAATATTTTAGTCTATAAATGAAGTTTGGTCATAACATCCTAAAACCTTAATCAAACAAACTCTTGATTATTAAGATCCATGGTTTTTAAATATGTCATTATAAATTGAACAGTTTCGGGGGGGGGGGGGGGTGGAGCAAGATGGCCGAATAGGAACAGCTCCAGTCTCCAGCTCCCAGCGGGAGCGACACAGAAGACAGGTGATTTCTGCATTTTCAACTGAGGTACTGGGTTCATCTCACTAGGGAGTGCCGGACAATCGGTACTGGTCAGCTGCTGCAGCCCAACCAGCGAGAGCTGAAGCAGGGTAAGGCATCGCCTCACCTGGGAAGCATAAGGTGGGAGGGAATCCCTTTTCCTAGCCAGGGGAACTGAGAAACACAACACCTGGAAAATCGGGTAACTCCCACCCCAATACTGCGTTTTACCAAGGGTCTTAGCAAACGGGCACACCAGGAGATTATACCCCACACCTGGCCGGGAGGGTCCCATGCCCACGGAGCCTCCCTCATTGCTAGCACAGCAGTCTGCGATCTAACGGCAAGGCAGGAGCCAGGCTGGGGGAGGGGCGCCTGCCATTGCTGAGGCTTAAGTAGGTATACAAAACCGCTGGGAAGCTTGAACTGGGTGGAGCTCACAGCAGCTCAAGGAGGCCTGCCTGTCTCTGTAGACTCCACCTCTGGGGACAGGGCACAGCTAAACAACAACAACAACAACAACAAAAAGCAGCAGAAACCTCTGCAGACGCAAACGACTCTGTCTGACAGCTTTGAAGAGAGCAGTGGATCTCCCAACACGGAGGTTGAGATCTGAGAATGGACAGACTGCCTGCTCAAGTGGGTCCCTGACCCCTGAGTAGCCTAACTGGGAGATATCCCACACTAGGGGCAGACTGACACCCCACACCTCACACGGTGGAGTATACCCCTGAGAGGAAGCTTCCAAAGCAAGAATCAGACAGGTACACTCGCTGTTCAGCAATATTCTATCTTCTGCAGCCTCTGTTGCTGATACCCAGGCAAACAGGGTCTGGAGTGGACCTCAAGCAATCTCCAACAGACTTACAGCTGAGGGTCCTGACTGTTAGAAGGAAAACTAACAAACTGAAAAGACACCCACAACAAAACCCCATCAGTACGTCACCATCATCAAAGACCAGAGGGAGATAAAACCACAAAGATGGGGAAAAAGCAGGGCAGAAAAGCTGGAAATTCAAAAAATTAGAGCGCATCCCCCCCTGCAAAGGAGAGCAGCTCATCGCCAGCAACGGATCAAAGCTGGACAGAGAATGAGAGAAGAACGCTTCTTCTCGAGATGAGAGAAGAAGGCTTCAGTCCATCAAACTTCTCAGAGCTAAAGGAGGAATTACATACCCAGCGCAAAGAAACTAAAAAGCTTGAATAAAGAGTGGAAGAATTGATAACTAGAATAATTAATGCAGAGAAGGCCATAAACGAACTGACAGAGATGAAAACCATGACACGAGAAATACATGACAAATGCACAAGCTTCAGTAACCGACTCGATCAACTGGAAGAAAGATTATCAGTGATTGAGGATCAAATGAATGAAATGAAGCAAGAAGAGAACTCTAAAGAAAAAAGAAGAAAAATAAATGAACAAAGCCTGCAAGAAGTATGGGATTATGTAAAAAGACCAAATCTACGTCTGATTGGGGTGCCTGAAAATGAGGGGGAAAATGGAATCAAGTTGGAAAACACTCTTCAGGATATCATCAAGGAGAACTTCCCCAACCTAGTAGGGCAGGCCAACATTCAAATCCAGGAAATACAGAGAATGCCACAAAGATACTCCTCGAGAAGAGCAACTCCAAGACACATAATTGCCAGATTCACCAAAGTTGAAATGAAGGAAAAACTGTTAAGGGCAGCCAGAGAGAAAGGTCGGGTTACCCACAAAGGGAAGCCCATCAGACTAACAGAAGATCTCTTGGCAGAAATTCTCCAAGCCAGAAGAGAGTGGGGGCCAATATTCAACATTCTTAAAGAAAAGAATTTTCAACCCAGAATTTCATATCCAGCCAAACTAAGTTTCACAAGTGAAGGAGAAATAAAATCCTTTACAGATAAGCAAATGCTTAGAGATTTTGTCACCACCAGGCCTGCCTTACAAGAGACCCTGAAGGAAGCACTAAACATGGAAAGGAACAACCGGTACCAGCCATTGCAAAAACATGCCAAAATGTAAAGACCATCGAGGCTAGGAAGAAACTGCATCAACTAACAAGCAAAATAACCAGTTAATATCATAATGGCAGGATCAAGTTCCCATATAACAATATTAACCTTAAATGTAAATAGACTAAATGCTCCAATTAAAAGACACAGACTGGCAAACTGGATAAAGAGTCAAGACCCATCAGTCTGCTGTATTCAGGAGACCCATCTCACATGCAGAGACATACATAGGCTCAAAATAAAGGGATGGAGGAAGATCTACCAAGCAAATGGAGAATAAAAAAATCAGGGGTTGCAATACTAGTCTCTGATAAAACAGACTTTAAACCATCAAAGATCAAAAGAGACAAAGAAGGCCATTACATAATGGTAAAGGGATCAATTCAACAGGAAGAGCGAACTATCCTAAATATATATGCACCCAATACAGGAGCACCCAGATTCATAAAGCAAGTCCTTAGATACTGACAAAGAGACTTAGACTCCCATACAGTAATAATGGGAGACTTCAACACCCCACTGTCAACATTAGACAGATCAACGAGACAGAAAGTTAACAAGGATATCCAGGAATTGAACTCATCTCTGCAGCAAGCTGACCTAATAGACATCTACAGAACTCTCCACCCCAAATCAACAGAATATACATTCTTCTCAGCACCATATCACACTTATTCCAAAATAGATCACATAATTGGAGGTAAAGCATTCCTCAGCAAATGTAAAAGAACAGAAATTATAACAAACTGTTTCTCAGACCACAGTGCAATCAAACTAAAACTCAGGACTAAGAAACTCAATCAAAACCACTCAACTACATGGAAACTGAACAACCTGCTCTTGAATGACTACTGGGTACATAACGAAATGAAGGCAGAAATAAAGATATTCTTTGAAACCAATGAGAACACAGATACAACATACCAGCATCTCTGGGACACATTTAAAGCAGTGTGTAGAGGGAAATTTATAGCACTAAATGCCCACAAGAGAAAGCTGGAAAGATCTAAAATTGACACCCTAACATCACAATTAAAAGAACTACAGAAGCAAGAGCAAACACATTCAAAAGCTAGCAGAAGGCAAGAAATAACTAAGATCAGAGAAGAACTGAAGGAGATGGAGACACAAAAAACCCTCCAAAAAATCAATGAATCCAGGAGTTGGTTTTTTGAAAAGATCAACAAAATTGATAGAGTGCTAGCAAGACTAATAAAGAAGAAAAGAGAGAAGAATCAAATAGATGCAATAAAAAATGATAAAGGAGATATCACCACCGACCCCACAGAAATACAAACTACCATCAGAGAATACTGTAAACACCTCTATGCAAATAAACTAGAAAATCTAGAGGAAATGGATAATTTCCTGGACACTTACACTCTTCCAAGACTAAACCAGGAAGAAGTTGAATCCCTGAATAGACCAATAGCAGGCTCTGAAATTGAGGCAATAATTAATAGCCTACCAACCAAAAAAAGTCCAGGACCAGATGGATTCACAGCTGAATTCTACCAGAGGTACAAGGACAAGTTGGTACCATTCCTTCTGAAACTACTCCAATCAATAGAAAAAGAGGGAATCCTCCCTAACTCATTTTATGAGGCCAACATCATCCTGATACCAAAACCTGGCAGAGACACAACCAAAAAAGAGAATTTTAGAACAATATCCCTTATGAACATTGATGGAAAAAACCTCAATAAAATACTGGCAAACCGGATCCAGCAGCACATCAAAAAGCTTATCCACCATGAACAAGTGGGCTTTATCCCTGGAATGCAAGGCTGGTTCAACATACACAAATCAATAAATGTAATCCAGCATATAAACAGAACCAAAGACAAGAACCACATGATTATCTCAATAGATGCAGAAAAGGCCTTTGACAAAATTCAACAGCCCTTCATGCTAAAAATGCTCAATAAATTTGGTATTGATGGAACATATCTCAAAATCATAAGAGCTATTTATGACAAACCCACAGCCAATATCATACGGAATGGGCAAAACCTGAAAAAATTCCCTTTGAAAACTGGCACAAGACAGGGATGCCCTCTCTCACCACTCCTATTCAACACAGTGTTGGAAGTTCTGGCTAGGGCAATCAGGCAAGAGAAAGAAATCAAGGGTATCTAGTTAGGAAAAGAAGAAGTCAAACTGTCCCTGTTTGCAGATGACATGATTGTATATTTAGAAAACCCCATTGTCTCAGCCCAAAGTCTCATTAAGCTGATAAGCAACTTCAGCAAAGTCTCAGGATACAAAATTAATGTGCAAAAATCACAAGCATTCCTATACAGCAGTAACAGACAGACAGAGAGCCAAATCATGAATGAACTTCCATTCACAATTGCTTCAAAGAGAATAAAATACCTAGGAATCCAACTTAAAAAGGATGTAAAGGACCTCTTCAAGGAGAACTACAAACCACTGCTCAGTGAAATAAAAGAGGACACAAACAAATGGAAGAACTTACCATGCTCATGGATAGGAAGAATCAATATCATGAAAATGGCCACACTGCCCAAAGTAATTTATAGATTCAATGCCATCCCCATCAAGCTACCAATGACTTTCTTCACAGAATTGGAAAAAACTGCTTTAAAGTTCATATGGAACCAAAAAAGACCCTGCATTGCCAAGACAATCCTAAGTCAAAAGAACAAAGCTGGAGGCATCACGCTACCTGGCTTCAAACTATACTACAAGGCTACAGTAACCAAAACAGCGTGGTACTGGTACCAAAACAGAGATATAGATCAATGGAACAGAACAGAGTCCTCAGAAGTAATACCACACATCTACAGCCATCTGATCTTTGACAAACCTGACAAAAACAAGAAATGGGGAAAGGATTCCCTATTTAATAAATGGTGCTGGGAAAATTGGCTAGCCATAAGTAGAAAGCTGAAACTGGATCCTTTCCTTACTCCTTATACGAAAATTAATTCAAGATGGATTAGAGACTTAAATGTTAGACCTAATACCATAACACCCTAGAAGAAAACCTAGGTAATACTCTTCAGGACATAGGCATGGGCAAGGACTTCATGTCTAAAACACCAAAAGCAACAGCAACAAAAGCCAAAATTGACAAATGGGATCTAATTAAACTAAAGAGCTTCTGCACAGCAAAAGAAACTACCATCACAGTGAACAGGCAACCTACAGAATGGGAGAAAATTTTTGCAACCTACTCATCTGACAAAGGGCTAATATCCAGAACCTACAAAGAACTCAATCAAATTTATGAGAAAAAAACAAACAACTCCATCAAAAAGTGGGCAAAGGATATGAACAGACATTTCTCAAAAGAAGACATGCATGCAGCCAACAGACACATGAAAAAATGCTCATCATCACTGGCCATCAGAGAAATGCAAATCAAAACCACAATGAGATACCATCTCACACCAGTTAGAATGGTAATCATTAAAAAGTCAGGAAACAACAGGTGCTGGAGAGGATGTGGAGAAACAGGAACACTTTTGCACTGTTGGTGGGATTGTAAACTAGTTCAACCATTATGGAAAACAGTATGGCAATTCCTCAAGGATCTAGAACTAGAAGTACCATATGACCCAGTCATCCCATTACTGGGTATATACCCAAAGGATTATAAATCATGCTGCTATAAAGACACATGCACACATATGTTTATTGCAGCACTATTCACAATAGCAAAAACTTGGAATCAACCCAAATGTCCATCAGTGACAGACTGGATTAAGAAAATGTGGCACATATACACCATGGAATACTATGCAGCCATAAAAAAGGATGAGTGTGTGTCCTTTGTAGGGACATGGATGCAGCTGGAAACCATCATTCAAACACCGCATGTTCTCACTCATAGGTGGGAACTGAACAATGAGATCACTTGGACTCGGGAAGGGGAACATCATACTCCGGGGCCTATCATGGAGAGGAGGGAGGAGGGAGGGGGGAGGGATTGCATTGGGAGTTAAACCTGATGTAAATGACGAGTCGGTGGGTGCTGACGAGTTGATGGGTGCAGCACACCAACATGGCACAAGTATACATATGTAACAAACCTGCATGTTATGCACATGTACCCTAGAATTTAAAGTATTAAAAAAAAAATAGAATGTAGACTTTTTCCACCTAAGATGTGTAAATGATTGTGTTATATGCAGAAGGCAACCAGCTGTGTCTTTCCCTGTTCCTCTTCCTTTTCCCTGGAAAAGGAAGCAACTCAGTAGCACCTGAGATAACAGATGGAAAATAGTAATATAATATCTAATATGACCCAAATTCACTGCAAGGACACAGACCTCAATCCTAAGACTTCGCGCCAAGTTCATGTAGAGACTAGAATTCTGAATTTCTGAATACTTAGTCTAGACCTCTGTCAGGCACCTCCTCTGCCTCCTGTATGGTCTTTGGCATGACCACAAGCATAGCATCACTAAGCAGATCTACAGCACCTTAGATCTGGGAAACACATCACATAGAGCAGTGAGTTAGAATAGGCAATAGAACATGTTGGGAGAAGATGTGTGGTGTATAGCAAAAGAAAAAGGGAGATATGGGGCAAATACTAAACCCAGAATGTTTGCTGGTGACTTTTTTCTCAAATATGGCAAATGTTTGTGTTTGCAGATGAAAAGTCTTAATGCCACCATTTCATCAACTCATTAATCAAGAGAAAAGACTTCCAAAAATTCACAGATGTTAAGCATGTATTATTCTCTAAGCATGCAGGTCATAGATGACAGGTACTCCATCAGCTCAAAGTAGTTTTGAAGCAGTGGCAGCTAGCGAAAACTGACATGGTTACTGATCATGCAAAGTTATTTTGATGGTTACCACTGGAAGCACCTGCTACAGAAGAAATCATTGACCTATCTGTTAAAATAATCTAATTAAGAAGTGACTGAATGGACTTAGTTATATCTCCATCAAGACCTAATTAAAGCTGTTCTGTGAATAAGGCCAAACAGTTTTTGGAATTCAAGGAATAAACCAAGTGTGCACACAATTACCTTTTGGGATGCTCTCTCCTTGTTTCTCCAGGTCTCTGAATTTCCAAGTTTGGGCTCCATGCATACTCCTTCTGATGTGTGTGCATTTTAGTTTCTGAGCAAGCTCCAAATATTTTCTGACATTTATTATCAAAAGTAAGTATCAAGAGAGTACAAGAAAGTAGAAGTTGGATTCCAGACACTTGATGGGTCCCAATTCTGCCTTAGTAGTTGGGAGAGCATAGGGCATCATTAACTGAAAGGTGGTCACTAACTCTTTCAAATCTAAACCATCTGCATCTGTCAACCAGTACCTGATTATACTTATCTCTTCTTGCTTCTTTTATAAAAACTTAATTTAAATTCCTGAGTCTGTCATCTTCCCACTCAGAGCCTATTTATCCTCTGTATTTTCAGATAAATTTAACAAGCCTGGCTCTGTGACTTCCTGGCCCACTCAGAAGCATATTAGAAATAGAGGATGCAGGCCAGGCATGGTGGCTTATGCCTGTAATCTCAGCACTTTGGAAGACCAAGGCAGGAGGATCATTGAGGCCAGCAGTTTGAGACCAGTCCAGGCAACATAGAAAGACATGGTCTCTACAGAAAAAAAAACAAGCAACAAAACTAGCTGGGCATGGTGGTATGCACCTGTAGTCCTAGCTACTTGGGAGGCTGAGGTAGGAGGCTGGTTCGAGCACAAAAGTTCAAGATTTCAATGAGCTATGATTGTGCTATTGCACTCCAGCCTGAGCAACAGAGCAAGACCCAATCTCCAAAAAAAAGAGAAGGAAAGAAAGAAGGAAGGAAGGAAGGAAGGAAGGAAGGAAGGAAGGAAGGAAGGAAGGAAGGAAGGAAGGAAGGAAGGAAAGAAGGAAGAAAGAAAAGAGAGAAAGAAAGAAAGAAGAAAGAGGGAGGATGTGATGGAATGATGGTAGTAGACAAGAATACAGGGAAGAGGGGAGGGATATTTATTTATTTATTTATTTATTTATTTATTTATTTATTCATTCCAGTTTGCTAAGGCTGCTGTAACAAAGTACCACAAACCGAGTGGTCTAAACAACAGAAATTATCATCTTACAGTCCTGGACCTTACATGTCTAATATCAAAGTAGGCCATGCTCACCTTGAGAATAAGAGAATAAGAAAGGATCCATGCCCCACTGTCTCTTAGCTTTTGGTAGTTCCTTAGCTTGTGGCAGCACAATGTCAAACTTCACCTGGCATTCTCCCTATGTGCATGCCTGGGTCCACATTTTCCTGGTCATATTGAATTAGGGACCCACCCTGCTTTAATATCATCACATCTTAGCCATTTGTCATTCGCAATGATAAATAAGGTCATATTCAGAGACACTGGGAATCAGGACTTCAACATATGAATACTGGGGGGACACGATTCAACCCATAACAGACTTCAATAACCTCCGATGATGGAGTCACATTACAGAAAAATCCACAATAAACTTCAGGCAAGAAAAGGCTATGTGAGAGGAAAGATGAACTCACTGGGCCCAAAATTCCCATTTAGATCTATATTCTTTAGATCTATATTCTTTCTAACCATATAGCTTCAGGCTCATTGCTTAATGGCTCTGAGCAGTTTTCTGAAAAAAAGCAAAACAAAACGAAAAAAAAAAAAAAACTCTGAAAAAGGGAATAATGAAGACTTTTCTTGACTCATGATGGTTGGAATCAAAATATTTGTAAAATCTCCCTAAGATTTTTAATTCTGTTCATGTAACATACAGCATATGTTCATAGTCTACTTAGAATTAGTATTAAAATAATTTATGTGAAACATAAAAACCTTACAATATAGTTTTAGTTATTTCCCATAATTTTTACACTGTATTTGTTAACTGTATTACATTTTCATACATTATAAATTGGCAAAGTGATGTTATAACTTTCATTTTAAAAAAATATGTATTTTAAACAGCTTGAGGGAAAATGACTGTTATTTACCCAAATATTTACTGTTTAAAAAATTTGTTTATTTTAATAGCTTTTGGGGTACAGGTGGTGTTTTGGTATTATAACATGGGTAAGCTCTTTAGTGATGATTTCTGAGATTTAATGCACCTGCCACCGGAGCAGTGTACACTGTACTCAATATGTAGTCTTTTATCCCTCACCCTCTCCTAACCTTTCCCACACAAGTCCCCGAAGTCCAAGTTATCATTCTTAGGCCTTTGCATTATCATAGTTTAGCTCCCACTTATACGTGAGAACATACAATATTTGGTTTTCCATTCATGAGTTACTTCACTTAGAATAATGGCCTCTAGCTCCAGCCAAGTTGCGACAAAAGACATTATTTCATTCCTTTTCATGGCTGAGTAGTATTCCATGGTGTATACATACCACATTTTCTTTATCCACTTGTTGGTCGATGGGCACTTAGATTGGTTCCATATCTTTACAATTACAAATTGTGCTCCTATAAACATGCATGTGCTTGTGTCTTTTTCATATAATAACTTCTTTTTCTTTGGGTGGCTACTCAGTAGTGGGATTGCTGGATCGAATGGTAGATCTATTTTAGTTTTTTAAGGAATCTCCATACTGTTTTCCATAATGGTTGTACTAATTCACTTTCTCACCAGCAATACACAAGTATTCCCTTTTCACCACATTCATGCCAACATCTATTGTTTTTTAACTTTTTAATTATGGCCGTTCTTGCACGAGTAAGGTGATATCTCACTGTGGTTTTAATTTGCATTTCCCGGATAATTAGTGGTGTTGAGCATTTTTTCATATGTTTGTTGGCCTTTTGTATATCTTTTGAGAATTGTCTATTCATGTCTTTTGCCAGCTTTTTGATAAGATTATTTCTTTGTTTCTTGCTGATTTGTTTGAGTTTCTTGTAGACTCTAGATATTAGTCCTTTGTCTGATGCATAGTTTGTGAATATTTTCTCCCACTGTGGGTTGTCTGTTTACTCTGCTGATTATTTCTTTTGCTGTGCAAAAGCTTTTTAGTTTAATTAGGTCCCATTTATTTATTTTATTTTTGTTGCATTTGCTTTTGGGGTTGCAGTAATGAATTTACAATTTTTTAATGCTCTTCCTATGTTCTGAAAATCTAAATTTTCTTCTGGTATAATTTTTCTTCATTCTGAAGAACTTCCTTTAGCATTAGCATTTCCTTTTTTTTGTTTTCGTTTTTGTTTTTTGACGGAGTCTCACTCTGTTGCCCAGACTGGAGTGCAGTGGCATGATCTCAGCTCGCTGCCTCCTGGGTTCAAGCAATTCTCCTGCCTCAGCTTCCTGAGTAGCTGACACTACAGACACACACCACCATGCCCAGCTAATTTTCGTATTTGTAGTAGAGATGGGGTTTCACGATGTTGGCCAGGCTGGTCTCGAACTCCTGACTACAGGTGATTCACCTGCCTTGACTTCCCAAAGTCCTGGGATTACAGGCATGAGCCACCATGCTCAGTCCCTTTAGCATTTCTTGTAGAGAACATCTGTTGGTGGCAAATTCTCTTAATTTATTTTTATTTGAAAACATCTTTGTTTTGCTAGAATTCTTGAAGTATATTTTTCTAAATATAAAATTCTGGGATAACAGTTTTTATCCCCATTCAGCACTTTAAAGATGTTTTCCACTGTCTTCTGGCCTCTATGGTTTCATATGAGAGGTATGCAATACTTCAAATTATTCTCTTATATATAATGTGTCATTTTTCTTTGATTTCTCTCAAGATTTTTCCTTTATCTCTAATTTTCAGCAGTTTGACTATGACATGCCTATACATGGTTTTCTTCTTACCTTATTTGGAGTTTGCTGAATTCCTGAATCTTATTTTATTTTATTTATTTTATTATTTTATTTTATTTTTTGGCAGGAGACTGGAGTTTTATTATTGCTCATATCAGTCTCCTTGAGCATTTGGGGATCACAGTATTTTCTTTTAATTTTTAATTTTTATTTTAAGTTTAGGAGTATATGTGCAGGATGTGCAGGTTTTTACATAGGTAAATGTGCACCATGGTGGTTTGCTGCACAGATCATCCCAGCACCTAGGCATTAAACCCAGCATCCATTTGCTATTCTTGATGCTCTCCTTCCTCCTCCCCACTGTACCCTCTGACAGGGCCCAGTGTGTGTTGTTCCCCGTGATGTGTTCATGTTTTCCCATCATTTGGCTCCCACTTATAGGTGAGAACATGCTGTATTTGATTTTCTGTTCCCGTGTTAGTTTGCTGAGGATAGTGGCTTCCAGCTCCATCCATGTCCCTGCAAAGGACATGATCTCGTATGTGTATATGTACTACATTTTCTTTCTTTCTTTCTTTCTTTCTTTCTTTCTTTCTTTCTTTCTTTCTTTCTTTCTTTCTTTCTTTCTTTCTTTCTTTCTTTCTTTCTTTCTTTCTTTCTTTTCTTCTTTCTTCTTCTTTTTTTTTTCTCTTCTTTTTTGATGGAGTCTCGCTCTTTCACCAGGCTGGAGTGCAGTGGCATGATCTCGGCTCACTACAATCTCTATCTCCTGGGTTCAAGCAATTATCCTGCCTCAACCTCCCGAGTAGCTGGGTCTACAGACACCCGCTACCATGCCCAGGTAATTTTTTTGTATTTTTAGTGGAGAGGGAGTTTCACCATGTAGACCAGAATGGTCTGAATCTCTTGACCTTGTGATCTGCCCTCCTTGGCCTCCCAAAGTGCTGGGAATACAGGCACAAGCCACCGAGCCCAGCCCTACATTTTCTTTATCCAATCTATCATCGGTGGGCATTTAGGTTGATTCTACGTCGTTTCCATTGTGAGTAGTGCTGCAATGAACATATGTGTGCATATATTTTATAATAGAATGATTTATATTCCTTTGGGTGTATATCCACTAGTGGGATTGCTGGGTCAAGTTGAATTTCTGCCTCTAGGTCTTTGAGGAATTGCCACACTGTGTTCAATAATGGTTGAACTAATTTACACTCCCACCAACAGTGTAAAAGTGTTCCTTTTTCTCCACAACCTTGCCAGCATCTGTTGTTTTTTGACTTTTTAGTAATAGCCATTCTGACTGGTGTGAGATGGTATCTCATTGTGGTTTTGATTTGCACTTCCCTGATAATTAGTGATGTTGAGCATTTTTTCCTATTTTTTTTTTTTTTTGGCCATTTATATATCTTCTTTTGAAAATTGTCTATTCATATTTTTAGCCCACTTTTTTTTTTCTTGCTGATTTCGTTGAGTTCCTTGTAGATTCTTGATATTAATCCTTTGTCAGATGCATAGTTTGCAAATATTTTCTCCCATTCTGTGGGTTGTCTGTTTACTTTGCTAATTGTTCCTTTTGTTGTGTAGAAGCTTTTTAGTTTAATTAAGTCTCATCTATTTATCTTTGTTTTTGTTGCATTTGCTTTTGGGTTCTTGGTCATGAACTCTTTGCCTAAGCAAAACTCTAGAAGAGTTTTTCCAGTGTTATCTTCTAGAATGGTTATGGTTTCAGGTTTTAGATTTAAGCCTTTGATCTATCTTGAACTGATATTTGTATAAGATGAGAGATGAGGATCTAGTTTTGTTCTTCTACATGTGGCTTGCTAATTATTCCAGCACCATTTGTTGAATACAGTGTCCTTTCTGCCACTTTATGTTTTTGTTTGCTTTGTCAAAGATCAGTTGGCTATAAATATTTGGCTTTATTTCTGGGTTCTCCATTCTGTTCCATTGGTCTATGTGCCTATTTTTATATTAGTACCATGCTGTTTTGGTGACTATACCCTTGTAGTGTAGTTTGAAGTCAGGTAATATGATGCCTCCACATTCCTGAATCTTTAAGTGTATGTCTTTCACCAAATTTGGGAACTTTACCACCATTGTGGAAGGGTTAGGGTGTTAGGAGGCTACTCCATCATACCTGAAGTAGAACTACAGTTATTCCCCTGTATCTATTGGGGAATTTTTTCAAGGATCCCTTTTGGATACCAAAATTTGTGGATGCTTGAGTCTCTGACATAAAACATTTGCATATAACCCAAGCACATCCTCCTGTATACTTTAAACCATCTCTAAATTACTTAAAGTATCTAATATCATGTAAATGCTATGTAAATAGTTGTTATACTATACTTTTAAAATTTGTGCATTTCGATTGTATTTTTACTGTTTTGTAAAAAATATTTTGATACATGGTTGGTTGAATCCACAGATGCAGAACCTGTAGAAATGGAGGGCCAACTGCACTTCCAAACCATTTTGGTTCAGAAGTGAAAGACTGGCAGAGTTCTCTGGAAAAGTCATCCCATACGGCATGTGGAAGCCAGCGTCCTTGGGAGCTGAGCACAGATATACCACGGTGTCTCAATTCAGACTCTATGTAACTCTGCTCTGAAGAGGTGATCACAGGTACTTTTGTCAGCAAATATTAAAGGTATACTGCAGGACTCAAAGTTTGCCTTATAGAGGAGGTCCTAGGTAGACCTGTGGACATTCAGAAGTGCCAAGGAATATAAAATCTTGTGAGGATATTTGCCTGAGAGCTTTTGTTTATCAGTTACAGCCAGCCTGGTATTGCCCCCTTCTCTGCTTGAGGTATGTAGTAGCTATGTTAGCTTGCAGGCATCCTGGACATGTGTCAGTGGGTTGCTCTGATTGTGGGTCATCTTTTTTTTTTTTTTTTTAGAAGCCTTGACTAGCACAGGCACAGCCTCAACATTCAGTGTCTCACTCATCTGAACCATGAACTACTGAACAGAGGCTTGGATTCACTCTTACATTCCTCTGCTGCTGCTTCTCTCTCATCTTTAAGAAGGCATGACTTTTGGACACAAAGATTCTCTATCTGAATAAATTATGATGGCTTTCCAAGTCAAAAGAAATAACACTCACACCCAAACAAATGATGAAATAAATATTTCAAAATGAAGACACTCATGCTCCCCATGAATTTTCCAAGCTTATTGGAAAATCTAAAAAGTCTAGCAGGTTTCTGGTACTAAACTTGACCACTTGTCATAGAGTCACTACTTGTCCTCTGCAAATTGTGTGATCCAGACTCTTTAGTTATGATTCATCAAGCATGAGTTTTAGTTAGCAGATTAAATGCTATCCTGCCTTCAGAAAATTAGGACAGTCAACCAAGATTCTACTTAGAGTTGTACGGATTTTAATGCTGAAAACAGAACAATATTTTCTTTCATTGTCAAAATGTCTAACAGGCCTAAGAAAGACTTTTTGTTAAAAAACACTGTGGTTAGCAAAGTCAGAATCTAAGGGTATTTGTGTCTATAACTAGACATATGCCATCAGATTAGAGACTCATGATACCAGGAACTCTAATCATTTTTTTTTTTTTTTTTTGTGGGACAAAGATTCTGCTCTCAGAATTATTGGTTCTTGTAACAGTGCTTTAGTAATTTAGATCAGTGTCTCACTAAGAACAAGAAAAACAGAAAGAAGCATCATTGAAAAGTCTATTTGAGGCAACAGAGAACTAACAAGAAAGGGAAGAACTTTAGGTCAAGCATCTAGGAAGAGAACAGAATGCAAAGAGGTGAACCCAGCATTTGGGGCCACTTTTCTGTGGTGTTAGCACCATGGGTGGATAAGTTGTAATTTTTTCTACTGAGCTGAGGGCAATGAGTAAAATCTGCTCACCCAGCAGCTTTCTCACACGTTCCTCTTCTGGTTCCTTTAGGGGAACTTCTTATCCACTCCATGTAAGACTAGTGGAGATTTTAAATCACTAATGTCAATGGGGTAGGCATAAGACCCAAGCTGGGGGCAATAAAATGTGCCAACCAGGAGAACAGTGTTCAAAAATAAGATTGAAAACTGAAATCAGAAAAAGTCCAACCCTTACAGGTGGTTAGGAGAAGGGTACTAGGAAAGGAGTCAGCCAAAGAAAGTATGACCAGTAAGATTAGAAGTAAATGGTGTCATGGGAACCAGAAGAGAGTATTTTATGAAAAACAGGGAGGCCAACTATACCAGTTGCTACTGAGAAGTCAAGATGACAACTGAAATGTATCTATTATATATGGCAACGTGGAGGTTTTTGGGTGATTTTTGACAAGAGAAATTTCAGGAAAGTGGTAGAGGAGAAGCCAGACTGAAGTGAGGAGAGAAGCCAAGTGGTGAGGAAGTGTAAATGCTATATAGACCATTATTTTGTGGTTGGTCTTTTAAGGGAGTAGAAAATGTGGTCCTATCTAGCAGCCCCTGAAGAGTGAAAGTGTGTTTGTTTCATTTTTATTAAGGTGAAAAATATTTAAGCATATTTGTATGATGTTCCTGAAGCCTAATTTTGACTATAAGTGAAACCAACTTTGTTCCTAGTTTTAAGTTCCTCTCTATGCTGCCCTCTACCACCAACTTCTTGACATCAGATGTTGACATCACATAAGTTTGCAGGTCCTGTATTTGGATACATGTTTGGCAGCTTTAGAATTGTCATGAGATGAACCTTGGGTCATTTAGTCCAATCACAGCATGCTTTGCCGAAGGTCGTGCAGCTAGTTAATGACAGGCTCTCCTCCTCAAAGACTAGAATGTCAGACATGGAACTTTGTTTTACTGCTTAATCCAGTGACTTGCAAGACTCAGATTTACTCCCAGAGCTGTCACAATTGTATGCAGAGAGAAAGCACCAAGAAGCCTCCTTTCACTAGTCTCCTGAGTGTGTACATATGAGCCTGTTCCATAAACCATAACCATCTTTGGAATATTTTGATTACACTGAATCTCTGGCATGAAAATCTTGGGCAAAATGTCTGATGCACACTATGATCCTTTAAGTTGGTCGGTCGGTTGGAAACCTCAGCGAGCATTTCTTATTTTTTTGTAAGACCGAGTCTCATTCTGTTGCCAGGCTGGAGTGCAGTGGCATGATCTCGGCTCATTGCAACCTCTGCCTCCCAGGTTCAAGCGATTTTCCTGCCTCAGCTCCAAGTAACAGGGATTACAGGCACCCACCACCACCCCCAGCTGATTTTTGTATTTTTAGTAGAGACAGGGTTTCACCACGTTGGCCAGGATGGTGTTGATCTCCTGACCTCGTGATCTGCCCCTCAGATAGCATTTCTGTTTGGAGGAAGGAGGAAGTTCAACATTCAACATTCAATACTCTTATTTCTTAATTAGACAATTGGCCCAATGACACTCTTTCAGCTCTAAGCACCAACTCAGAGTCTAGTCGTGAGTTAAGCAACCAGTATATAATGTTTCTTAAAGCGCCCTTCTTTAGCAGGCATGTGCCAAAAAAAAAAAAAAAAAAAAAAAAAAAAAAAAAAAAACCAAACTTCCAAAGATCAAGGATAAAGAAAAGGTCCTAAAAGCAGCAAGATAAAAGAAAACAAAAAGAAAACAATAACATACAATGAAGCTCCAATACATCTCACAGCAGGTCTTTCAGTGGAAACCTTATAGACCAGGAGAGAGTGGCATGATGTATTTAAAGTGCTGAAGGAAAAAAAAAAAAAAAAGACTTTTACTGTAGAATAGTATATCCAATGAAAATATCCTTCAAACATGAAGGAGAAATAAAGACTTTAAAATTGAAGGATTTCATGAACACCAGACTTGTCCTACAACAAATGCTAAGAAAAGCACTTCAATCAGAAAGAAAAGAACATTAATGAGCAATAAGAAATCATCCATAATAGTGAATTTTGTACACAGAAAAATACAGAATATTGTAACACTGTAACTGTGACGTGTAAACTACTTTTATCCTAACAAGAAAGACTAAATGATGAACCAATCAAAAATAATAACTACAACAACTTTTCAAGATGTAGTACAAGATATAAATAGAAACAACAAACAGTTAAAAAGTTGGGGAACAAAGTTAAGGCATACAGTTTTTATTAGTTTTCTTTTTTCTTGTTTGTGTGTTTATATAAATAATGTTGTTATCAAGTTTAAATAATGGATTATAAAATAGTATTGGCAAGCCTTATGGTAACCTTAAACCAAAAATCATACAAAGGATACACAGAAAAATAAAAAGCAAGAAACTCAATCATATCACCAAAGAAAATCACCATCACTAGAGGAGGACAGGAAGAAAAGAAAGAAGAAAGAGAAGACCATAAAACAACCAAAAAGCAAATAAAAAAATAGCAGGAGTAAGTCTTTACTTATCGATAATATCATTGAATGTAATTGGACTAAGCTCACCAATAAAAAGACATTGAGTGGCTGAATGGATGGAACAAGACCAACTGATCTGTTGCCTACAAGATACACACTTTACCTACAAAGACACACATGACTGAAAATAAAGGGATAGAAAGAGATATTTCATGCCAATGGAAACCACAAAAGAGCAGGAGTAGCTATACTTATATCAGACAAAATAAATTTTAAGACAAAAACTTTAAGAAAGACTAAGAAGGTCACTATACAATGATAAAGGGGTAGATTCAGCAAGAGGATAGAACAACTCAAAATATACATGCACACAACACTGGAGTACCCAGATATATAAAGCAAATATTATTAGAGCTAAAGAGAAAGATATGCCCAAATACAATAATATCAGGAGACTTCAACACCTCACTTTAAACATTGGACAGATCTTCCAGACAGAAAATCAACAAAGAAATATTGGACTTAATCAGCACTATAGACCAAATGGTACTAATAGATATTTAAAGAACATTTCATCCAATGGCTGCAGAGTACACGTTCTTTTCCTCAGCACATGGATCATTTTCTAGAAGGATCATATGTTAGGTCAAAAATTAGTCTTAAAACACTCAAAAAAATGAAATATTATCAAGCCTTTTCTTTGATCAATGGAATAGAACTAGAAATTAGTAAAAAGAGGAATTTTGGAAACTATACAATTACATGGAAATTAAACAATATGCTCCTGAATGACCAGTGGGTCAATGAAGAGATTAAGAAGGAAACTAAAAAATTTCTTGGAATGTGTGATAATGGAAACACAACATACCAAAACCTATGGGATACAGCAGAAGTATTACTAAGAGGGAAGTTTTTAGCTGTAAGTGTCTATGTCATAAAGAGGGAAAATTTCAAATAAACAAGCTAACAATTCATCTTAAATAATTATTAAAGCAACAGCAAAACAAACCCAAAATTAGCAGAAGAAAGGAAATAATAAAGATTAGAGCAGAAATAAACGAAATTGAAATAAAGAAAATACAAAAAAGTCAATAAAACAGAAGTTGATTTTTTTGAAAAGTTAGTCAGAATTGACAAACCTTTAGCCAGACTAACCAAATAAAAGAGACAGAAGATCCAAATAAATAAAACCAGAAGTGGAAAATAAGACATTACAACTAATACTGTAGAAATTCAAAGGATCATTAGTAGCTACAATGAGCAACTATATGACAATAAATTTAAAAATCTAGAAGAAATGGACAAATTCATAGACTAGACACATACAGCTTACCAAGATTGAACCAGGAAGAAATAAAAAACCTGAACAGATGAATAACAAGTGACAAGCTCAAAGCCATAATAAAAAGTCTCCCACTAAAGAAAAGCCTGGAACCCAATGGCTTTACTGCTGAATTCTACCAAACATGTAAGGAAGAACTAAAACCAATCCTACTCAAACTACTCTGAAAAATAGAGGAGGAAGGAATATTTCCAAACTCATTCTATAAGGCCAGTATTACCCTGATACCAAAACCAGAAAAAGACACATCATAAAAAGAAAACTACAGGCCCAAATCCCTGATGAACATTGATTCAAAAATCCTCAATAAAACACTAGCAAACTAATTCAACAATACATTAGAAAGATTATTAATCAGGACCAAGTGGGGTTTATCCCTGGGATGAAAAAGTGGTTCAACATATACAAATCAATGTGATACATCGTATCAATGGAATGAAGGACAAAAACCATATGACCATTTAAAATAATACTGAAAAAGCATTCAATAAAATTCAACATCATTTCATGATAAAAACTGTCAAAAAACTGGGGATAGGAGGAACATACCTCAACATATAAAAGCCATGTACAGCAGACCTACAGCTAGTATCAAACTGAATGGGGAAAAATGAAAAGCCTTTCCTCTTAAGATTTGGAACATGACAAGGATGCCCTCTTTCACCACTGTAATTCAACATGGTACTGGAAGTCCTAGCTAGAGCAATTAGACAAGAGAAAGATATGAATGGCATCCAAACTGAAATGGAAGAAGTAAGTTATCTTTGTTTGTTGATGATATGATCTCATATTTGGAAAAACTAAAGACTCCACAAGAAAACTATTAGAACTTTTAAACAAATTCAGTAAAGTTGCAGTATACAAAATCAGCATCCAAGAATCAGTAGCATTTCTATATGCCAACAGTGGACAGTATGAAAAACAAAATAAAAAAGTAATCTCATTTGCAATAGCCACAAACAAAATTAAATATCTAGGAATCAGCCAGAGAAGTAATGAAAACTATAAAACAATGGAAGAGCACACCAAAAAATGAAAAAAAAAAATTCATGTTCATGGATTAGAAGAATCAACATTGTTAAAATGTCTATGTTATCCAAAGCAATCTGAAGATTCATTGCAATCCCTGTTAAACACCAATGTTATTCTTCACAGAAATTAAAAAAACCAAAAATAATCCCAAAATTTATATTGATTCACAAAAGACCCAGAATAGCCAAAGCTATCCTAAGCAAAAAGAACAAAACTAGAGGAATCACATTATCTGACTTCAAGTTACACTAAAGAACTATAATAACCAAAACAGCATAATACTGGCATAAAAAATGGACAGATAGACCAGTTAAAAAGAATGGAGAACCCAGAAACAAATCTACAAACCTACAGTGAACTCATTGTTGACAAAGGTACCAAGAACATACGTTTGGGAAGGCAGTCTCTTTAATAAATGGTGCTGGGAAAACTGGATATCCATATGCAGAAGAATGAAACTAGAATCCTATCTGTCATCATGTATAAAAATCAAATTGAAATAGATCAAAGACTTAAATCTAAGACGTCAAACTATGAAACTATTACCAAAAACATTAGGGAAAATCTCCAGGACATCAGTTTGGGCACAAATTTTTTGAGCACCTCACAAGCACAGGCAACCAAAACAGAAATGGAGAAATGGGATCTCATAAAATTAAAAAGCTTCTGCACAAAGGATAAAATCAACAAAGTGAAGAGACAACCGACAGGATGGGAGAAAATTTTGCAAACTATCCACCCGACAAGGGATTAATAAGCAGAATATATAAGGTACTCAAATAACTGTATAGCAAAAATTCTAAAAACCTAATAAAAAATGCACAAAAGATTTGAATATACATTTCTCAGAAGACATACAAATGGAAAACAGGCACATGAAAAGGTGCTCAACATCATTGATCATCAGAAATGCAAATCAAAACTACAATAAGATATCATTTTACCCCAGTTAAAATGGCTTACATCCAAAAGACAGACAATAATACAAGTTGGTGAGGATATGTAGCAAAGGGGACGCTTGTACACTGTTGGTGAAGATGCAAATTCATGTAACCACTATGGAGAACAGATTGGAGGTTCTTCAACAAACTAAAAATAGAGCCACCATATGATCCAACAATCCCACTGCTGGTATATACTCAAAAGAAAGAAAATTCATATATCAAAGAGATAGTGGCACTTCCTTGTTTATTGCAGCATTGTTCACAATAGCTCAGATTTGGAAGTAACCTAAGTATCTATCAACCAATAAATGGATAAAGAAAATGTGGTACATATACAAAATGGAGTACTATTCAGCCATAAAAATGAATGAGATTCTGTCATTTGCAACAACACGGATGGAACTGGAGATCATTATGTTAAGTAAAATAAGGGAGACACAGAAAGACAAACATCCCATGGTCTCACTTATTTGTGGGATCTAAAATCGAAACAATTGAACTTATAGACATGGAGAGTAGAAGGATGATTACCAGAAGCTGGGAAGTGCAATGGGAATCTGCAGGAGGTGGGATGGTTAATGGGTACAAAAAAGAGAAACAATAAGTAAGACCTAGTACTTGATAGCACGACAGGGTGGCTGTAGTCAGTAATAATTTGATTATACATTTTAAAATAACTAATACATTATTGTTGGATTGTATGTAACACAAAGAACAAATGGTTGAGGGATGGATACTCCATTCTTTATGATGTGATTATTTCATATTGCATGCCTGTATTAAAACATCTCATGTACTCCATAAATATATATACCTACTAGGTACCCACAAATATTAAAAATTTAAAAAACATAATAAAATAACAAAATTAATATATGCTTATTTTCATGGTAAAATTATACTTCTAGTCATATAAAATGGGTATAAATGTATTATATAAGGATTTATGTCTATATAAATATAGATATATGTATTGATTATACAAAATACCTCAATATGTCTATATCTCTATACAGCTAATTAAATACATAAACCAATATTATAAAACTGATCTAAAACTAATGTAAGACCTGCAATAAATATTAATTGATAATTCAATAATTTTACTTGACTTCTTAGCGTTTAGAAGCCATTTGGGACAGATATAATTTGGATACTTATAAACTGTCTCAAGAAGTATTAGTCATAAAGGTTTGAATTGATATATTGTTTTCTGTTGAAATGTTTCCATTTAATAAGCAGAAATATTCTCTATCTTCTTTAAGATTATTGCTTCCCTCAAGGATCACAGAGGTGTCCAGTTCCTGTTTATTGTACTTATTGTTTTGTTGTTGTTGATAATGATGATAATGATGATGATGGCATTAAAAGTAACTTGTTTTTTTCTGTCAAAAATAAGGACAATAGTAAAAAACTTTCTAAAACGTGAGAAATATATAAATATCAAGGTACAGGAACATCAGAGAATGCCTAATAGACTTGACCTAAATAAAATGACCTCAGTGCATATAATAATCAAGTTCTCAAAGGTCAAGGACAAAAAGAGGATACTAAAAGCAGGAAAACAAAAGAAGTAAATAATACATAGAGTGCCTCTAATTCATCTGGCAACAAACTTCTCAATGGAAACAATACAGGCCAGGAAGGAGTGAGATGACATTTTCAAAGTGCTGAAAGAAAAAGAAAACTCACCATCCAAGAATATTGTATCTGGCAACATTGTCCTTCAAATGTGAAGCAGAGATAAATTCTTTCCAAGACAAACAAAAGCTGAGAGAATTCACCTCTACCAGACCCATTTTACAACATTTCTAAAAAGAGTTATTCAGTCTGAAAAAAAAAAAAGCCCAGTAATATGCAAAACAAAACCATTTGAAAGTACAAAACCCACTGGTAAAATTAAGTACATGAACAAACACAGAATATTCTAATACCATATTGTGGTTTGTAACCACTCGTAACTGCAGTATGATGCCAAAAAGACAAATCTATCCAAAACAATAATAGCTACAGCAACTTAAGAGATAGGTAGTATAAAAATATGTACATTGAGACACCATAAAGCCAAAATGTGGGGGAATGGAGTTAAAGTTTAAAGGTTTCTTTTTCCATGTGTTTCTTTGTTATTTATATTGTTTTTGTAATCTAAAATAAGTTGTCATCTTTTAAAAATAACTTGTTGTACCTATAAGATGTTTTTTCTGTAAGCCTCATGATGACCACAATGCAAAAACCTATACTAGATGCACTAAAAATAAAAACCAACAAATTAAAACATACTATCAGAGAAAATCATTTAACAACAAAGAGAAAGAAAGAAGGAGTTATAAAACAACCAGAAAACAAGCAACAAAATGTCAGTAGTAACTCCTTGAACTCCAGACCTCAGGTGATCCACCTGCCTCAGCCTCCTGAAGTGCTGGGATTACAGGTGTGAGCCACCACACCCAGCCTAATAAGTCCTTACTTACCAATAACGTGAAATGTAAATAGACTCAATTCTTCAATTAAAACATGGAGGCATGAATGGATAAAGAAACAAGACCCAATTCTATGCTATCTACAAGAAACCCACTTCATCTATAAAAACACAAAAAGACTGAAAGTGAAGGAATGGAAAAAGATATTCCACACCACATAAAACCATAAAAAAGCAGGAATAGCTATACTTATATCAGATAAAACAGACTATAAATCAAAGATTGTAAAAAGAGATAAAGAAGGTTGCTGTATAACGATAAGGGAATCAATTCAGCAAGAGAATATAACAATTATTTTTTATATCTATGCATCCAATACCAGAGCTCCCAAGCATAGAAAGCAAAAATTAATAGATCTAAACTGAGAAGTAGACTACGATACAATAAAAGTAGAGGACTTCAATAATCCACTCTCAGTAATAGACAGATCATTCAGATAGATAGTCAACAATGAAACATCAGAGTTGAATTATACACTAGATCAAATGACATTTACAGAACTTTTCACCAAATTGATGCAGATTACACATTCCGTTCATCAGCACGTGAAACATTTTCCAGAATAGACCACATCATAGGCCACAAAACAATTTTGAACACATTTTAAAAAATGGAAATCCTATCGAGTAACTTTTCTGACCACAATGGAATAAAATAAAAATCAATAACAAAAGGAGCCCAGGAAATTACACAAACACATGGAAATTAAACAATATGACCCTGAATAACCAATGGGTCAATAAAGAAGTTAAGAAAGATATTTAATAATTTCTGGAAGCAAATGAAAATGGAAATACAATATACCTAAATCTATGGGATTCAGCAAAAGCAACAGTTAAGGGGGAAGTTTATAGCAATAAATGCCTACACCAAAAAAGTAGAACGACTTGAAATAAACAATGTAATAATTCACCTCAAGGACCTAGAAAAATTAAGACAAACCAAACCCAAAATTAGTAGAAAGAAAGAAATAATAAAGTTCACAGCAAAAGTAAATGAAATGGAGACTACAAAAAAATACAGAAGTTCAATAAAACAAAAATTTGGGGTTTTCTTTGAAGATAAAATTGACATGTTTTTATCTAGACTAACTAAAAAGAGAGGAAAGACTCAAATAATTAAAACCAGAAAACAAAAAGGAGACATTACAACTGAGAATACAGAAACACAGTGAATCATCAGAGACTATTATGAGTAACTATACTTCTACAAATTGGAAATCCTAGAAGAAACAGATAAAGTCCTGGACACATATAGCTTACCAAGATTGAACCATGAAGAAATAGAAAACCTCAAAAAACCAATACCAAGCAACAAGGTCAAAACAATAATAAAAAGTCTCTCATCAAAGCAAAGCCCAAGACCTGATGGCTTCACTGCTAAATCCTACCTACCTAATACCAATTCTACTCAAACTGTTCAGAAAAACTTGAAGAGAAGGGAATACTTCCAAATTCATTCTGCCAGACCAGCATTACCCTGATACCAGATAAAGACACAACAAAAAGAAAAGTGCAAGCCAACGTCCTTGATGAACATAGGTGCAAAAATTCCCAACAAGTACACCAGATTCCCCAACACATTTAAAATATCATTCATCATGATCAAGTGGGATTCATTCTAAAGATGCAAGGATGGTTCAACATACGCAAATCAACAAATGTGATACATCCCATTACCAGAAGCAGTACCAAAAACCATATGATTATGTCAATAGATGCTGGAAAAAATTTGATAAAATCCAATATCTCTTTATGACAAAAAAAATTTCAACAAACTGGGTATAGAAGGAACATGCCTCAAAATAATATAGCCCATGTATTACAAACCCACAGCAATACACCTGAAAAGAGTGAAAGACTTTCCTCTAAGATCTGGAGCAAGATAAGGATGACTACTTTCACCATTTTTATTAAACACAATCCTGGAAGTCTTCGCCAGAGCAATTAGGCAAAAGAAAGAAACAAAGGGCATGCAAATTAAAAAGGAGAAAGTCAAATTAGCCTGGTCTGCAGAAGACATGATCTTATACTCATAAAAACCTCAGAATTCCACTAAAAACTGTTATAACCAATAAACAAATTCAGAAAAGTTGTAGAATAAAAAATTAACATACAAAAATCAGAAGCATTTAGATACACTAAGAGGAAATAATCTGGAAAAGAAATCAAGAAAGCAATCTCATTTACAATAGCTACAAATAATATAAAATACCTTGGAATCAATTTAGCCAAACAAATGAAATATCTATACATGGAAAACCATAAAACATCAATATAAAAAATTGAAGAGGTCCCAAAAAAGTGAAAGATATTCCATGATCATGGACTAAAAGAAAATTGTTAAAATGACAATATAACTCAAAACAATTTATGGATTCAAAGCAATTTCTATCAAAATACCAATGACACTCTCTGGACAATTAGAAAAAAAAAGTACTAAAATTTATATGGAACCCTAAGACCCCAAAAAGCCAACATAGTCCTGAGCCAAAAGACCAAATCTGAAGGCATCATACTATCTGCCTTCAAAATATTAATAGATTACAAAACTGGAGTAACCAAATCAGCATAATAATTGCATAAAAAGAGACATACAGACAAATGGGACAGAATAAAGAACCTAAATATAAATCCAAGCATTTACAGCCAACTCATTTTTCACAAAGGTGCCAAGAACATAACAATAAGGAAAGGACAATTTCTTCAATAAATGGTGCTGGGAAAACTGGATAACTATACGAAGAACAATGAAACTAGACCCCATTACTCAATGTATATAAAATCATCTCAAAATGCCTTAAAGACCTGAATCTAATACCTCAAACCATGAAGCTACCAGGAGAAAAAATTGCAGAAAATCTCCAGGACATCAGTCTGGGCACACATTTCTTGAGCAATACTCCACGAGTACAGGCGACCAAAGCACAAAGTGACCAATGGGATTACATCAAACTAAAAACTTTCTATACAGCAGAGAAAATATTCCACCAAGTGAACAGACAACCCACAGAATGAGAAAAAATATTTGGAAACTATCCATCTGAAAGGGGATTAATATCTAGAATGTATAAAAAGCTCAAATAACTCAACAGCAAACATAAATAACCTGATTTTAAAATGAGCAAAAAAGCTGAATAGATATTTCTCAAAAGAAGTCATACAAATGACCAATAGGTAAATGAAAAAGCACTCACTGTCCCTAATCATCAAAGAAATGCAAATCAAAACCACATGAGATATCATCTCACCCCAGTTAAAATGGCTTTTACCAAAACTGTAGGCAACAACTATGCTGGTGAGGATATAGGGAAAGGGGAGCCCTCCTACACTGCTGGTGACAATGTAAATTAGTACAGCCACTATGGAAAATTGTGGAGGAGTTACTTAAAAAACTAAAAATATTACTACCACATGATCCAGCAATTCCACTGCTGGGTATATAAAAGAAGGGAAATCAATATGTCAGTGTTCTCTTTTGCTGTTAATTTACCAGGTAATCATAATACAAAAAGTGTAAGTGTATAAATGCTATAGTATCTACATAAAATTATTTGTAGATTTTTAGATTTTTAAAATTAATATTGTGTGTCACTTTAAATAATATGAGAACTAAGTGTTTCTCAAACATTTTTATATAGTCAAAGGTGAGGCCTGAAGCCTTTTTTTTTTTTTTTTTTTTTTTTTTTTTTGAGATGCAGTCTCACTCTGTTGCCCAGGCTGTAGTACAGTGTCACAATCTTGACTCACTGCAACCTTCATCTCCTGGGTTCGAGTGATTCTCCTGCCTCAGCCTCCCAAGTAGCTGGGATTATAGGCGAGTGCCTCCATGCCTGGCTAATTTTTGTACTTTTAGTAGAGACAGAGTTTTGCCATGTTGGCCAGGCTGGTCTCCACCTGAGGTGGAGGTGGTCATCCACCACCTCAGCCTCCCAAAGTGCTGGGATTACAGGCAAGAGTCACCACTCTCAGCCCTGAAACCCTTGTAAGTAGCTCTTCAACAAAGTTTTCCTCCACAAATTTGTCTTGGTAGAATTTTAGGAATTATAATATTATGAGCAAATTCAACACTCTTGAGAAAAATTTAATGACTAATGCTAATAGTTAGGACTGTTTATAATAAAAGTAACAGAAACTCAACCAGAACAGGCTTTAAAAATGGAATTGTATAGTACATGGAGGGATTGAACAACTAAAACTCAGTATGACAAGCAAAATATTTGAAACTACAGGGGTGCTGCCTTCATCTCTTAAATCTGCTTGTATCTGTTCTTGTTATCCTTTTCACTTTAGGCCAACTTCTTTCACTTCGTGTTGAATATGGATGCCAACACTATAATTTTCATATCTTGAGATGTTGGGCACCAGAGAGAAACTGAAGAAACTTCTTGGCTTCAAGTTTTATATTAGAAAAAGGACTCAGTGATATCTAGGTTAGCCAGGTGTCTGCATGAATTAACTATGCTCATCAGAATGAATGTATTTTGATCAATCCAGTTTGATTATAAACTCATCCATGTACTAATCAAATATGACCAGAGAGTGTAGCACAATGAAAAATAAGCAAGTTCCCAGAAATTCATACAAATGAGAGGTTCCCAGACAAGAGTTGCTGTCACTGTCACATATCAATTTCTTCTAGATTTTCAACTTTATTACTAGAGTAATGTCCTATCATTAACAATCTGTTTGTTATATTACAATTGGTATTGTTTCTAATGCTGTATATTGAGTTGGGCTTTCTTCATAACAGTAGATAAAACAGATCAGTTATGATCTGGCGGTGCATCTTAGCAGCCAAGAGGACAGACACTGGGGCAAAAAGAACTGGATTAAAACCCAGCCCCACCACTTGCTATGTGACCTTGTGTAAGTTTGGTAAGCTGGGGTGAGTAATTCAAACCTGCTCTGCTTGTTTCTTCATCTGCAAAATGGGAATAATGAAAGTACTGACATTGTAAAACCGTTGTGGCATACTTAGAAGAGGGTCGGTTTGTGATGTTAACTATTTAATTGCATAAAAACAATGCAATTAAAACATTAAAGGTAAAGGCAAAGACTGCAATTACTTTTGCACCAACCTAATATTTTTTTTTCTTTCTTTATAAACTGTAACAGAATTTAGTCCAAGGCAGGACCTTTACGAGCCTGCAAGAGCCACAGTATTACTGGGCTTATGCAGCCCCCTAATGCAGATACAGCTGCAGTAACCAAAAACTTAGATCATAACACCCAAGTTCCTTTGAATACCTACAAAGCCTTCCCAAGAAAGACAGGTACAAACAAGCTCAGATTGTGAAGATGACAATAAATGCCTAACTCTTCAATGCCCAGACACTGAAGAACATCTACTAGCATCACCACCATTCAGAAAAATATGCCCTCTCCAAATGAACTGAGTAAGACATCAGGGACCAATCCTGGAGAGACAGGAGTATGTAGCCTTATGCACAGAGAATTCAAAAGAGCTGTTTTGAGGAAACTCAAAGAAATTCAAGATAACACACAAAGAAGGAACTTAGAATTCTATTAAATAAATTAATAAAAAATTGAAATAATTAAAAAGAATCAAGAAAAGAAACCAAGACAATTAAAAAGAATCAAGCAGAAATTCTGGAGTTGAAAAATGCAATTGACATACTGAAGAATGCATCAGTCTCTTACTAGCAAATTCATGAAGCAGAAGAATTAGTGAGCTTGAAGACAGGCTACTTGAAAACACACAATCCAAGAAGATAAAAGAAAAAAGAATAAAACAGGCCTAAAAGATCTAGAAAATAGCTTCAAAGGGGGAAAGCTATGAGTTATTGGCCTTAAAATGGAAAAAAAGAGAGCGATAGGAGTAGAAAGTTTATTCAAAAAGATAAGAACAGAGAACTTCCCAAACCTAGGGAAAGATAATCAATATTCAAGTACAAGAAGGTTACAGAACACCAGGCTGACTTAACCCAAATAGAACTATCTCAAGATATTTAATGATTGAACTTCCAAAGGTCGAAGATAAAGAAAGGATTCTAAAAGTAGCAAGAGAAAAGAACAAATAACATACAATGGAGTTCCAATACATGCAGCAGCAGACTTCTCAGTGGAAACCTTACAGGTCAAGAGAGAGTAGCATGACATACGAAGGGAAAAAAAAATTACTGGACAGAGAGAGGAACACACAGGCAGAAGAAGACAAGCAGATAGACATCGAGAGGACATCAAGGGGAGCACGCTGGCAGAAGAGCACAATGACAGACACCAGCATGCCGGCAGGCCATCAACCAGCACACAAGATGGAGTTTGGCCAGGACAGTCAGCCCAACTCCAGGGGAAAACCATCTCCCTTCTGGCTCCCCCATCAGCTGAGAGATACTTCCACTCAATATAACTTTGCACTAATTCTCTAAGCCCATGTATGATCTGATTCTTCTGGTACATCAAGGCAAGAACCTGGGATACAGACCCTTGCAACAAGGTAGAGGTCTAATTGAGCTGGTTAACACAAACCGCCTACACATGGCAAACTAAAAGAGCACCCTGTAACACACACCCCCTGGGGCTTCAGGGGTAAACATTCACCCCTAGACACTGCCATGGTGTCGGAGCCACATAGCCTGCCCATCTGTAGCCTTCCCTAGAGGTTTGAGCAAGCCACACCCCATTGCACATCCTTCGAGGGGGACAAGAGAATCTTTCCCATTTCGCAAACACATGGAAATTAAACAATACGCTCCTGAGTGACCAGTAGGTTAATGAAGAAATTAAGAAAGAAACTGAATAATTTCTTAAAGCAAATGATAATGGAAACACAACATACCAAACCTATGGGATATAATAAAAGCAGTACTCAAAGGAAAATGTATAGCTATAAGTACCCATATTAAAAAAGTAGAAAGACTTCAAATAAACAACTTAATAATGCATCTTAAAAAACTAAAAAAGCAAGAATGATACAAACACAAAATTAGTAGAAGAAAATAAATAATAAAGAACACAGTAGAAATAAAATTGAAATGAAGCAGACAATAACATAAATAAATAAAATAAAAAATTAGTGTTTTGAAAAGATAGACAAAAATTGACAAACCTTCAGCAAGACTGAGAACAAAAGGGAGAAAATCCAAATAAAATCAGAAATGAAAAGGGAGACTTTACAACTGATGCTGCAGAAATTCAAAGGATCACTAGAGGCTTTGAACAACTATATGCCAATAAATTGGAAAGTTTAGAAGAAACAAGCAAATTCCTAGACACATACAACCTACCAAGATTGAGCCATGAAGAAACCCAAAACATGAACAGACCAATAACAAATAATGAGATAAAAACTGTAATAAAATGTCTCCTGGTAAAGAAAAGTCTAGGATCTGATGACTTCACTGCTGAATTCTACCAAACATTTAAAGAAGAACTAATACCAATCCTACTCAAACTATTCAGAAAAATGGAGGAGGAAAGAATACTTCCAAACTCATTCTACAAGGTCAGTATTACCTTGATACCAAAATGAGAAAAAGACACATCAAAAAGAGAAAAAACAGGCCAATATCCCTGATGAACATTGATGCAAAAAACCTCAACAAAATACTAGCAAACTGAATTCAAAAGATCATTCATTATGACCAAGCAGGGTTTATCCCTGGGATGCAAGGATGGTTTAACATATGCAAATAAATCAATGTGATACATCATATCAATGGAATGGGCAAAACATATGATCATTTCAATTGATGCTGAAAAAGCATCTAATAAAATTCAACATAACTTTATGATAAAAATCCTCAAAAACATGGGCATAGAAGAGACATACCTCAACCCTATAAAATCTGGAGAACAAGGATGCCCACTTTTACCACTGTTATTCAATAGGATACTGGAAGTCCTAGTTAAAGGAATCAGAGAAGAGACAGAAGTAAAGGGCATTCGAGTTGGAAAAGAAAGAAATCAAATTATCCTTGTTTGCAGATGATATGACTTTATATTTGAAAAAATCTGAAGACTCTACCAAAAATCTATCAGAACTTATAAACAAAGTCAGTAAAGGATACAAAAATCAACGTATAAAAATCAGTAGCATTTCTATATGCCAAGAGTGAACACTCTGAAAAAAATCCAGAAAACAATTCAATTTACATTAGCTACAAATATAATTTAATAATTGGGAATAAACTAACCCAAAGAAGTGAAAGATCTCTACAATAAAAATTATAAAATCTTGATGAAGAAAATCAAAGAGGACACACAAAAAAGGAAAGATCTTTTATGTTCATGAATTGAAAGCATCAATATTGTTAAAATATCCATACTACTCAAAGCAATCCACAGGTTCAATTCAATCCCTATCAAAACACCAGTGACGTTCTTCATAGTAATAGAAAAAACAATCCTAAAATTTTTATGGAACCATAAAGGATCCAGAATAGCCAAAGCTAAGCAAAGAGACCAAAACTAGAGGAATCACATTACACCTAACTTCAGATTATACTACAAAACTATAATAACCAAAAAAGGCATGGCACTGGCATAAAAACAGACACATAGACCAATGGAACAGAATACAGAACCCAGAAACAAATCCACACACATACAGTGAACTCATTTTTGCCAAAGGTGCCAAGAACATACATTGAAGGAAGGCAGTCTCTTTAATAAATGGTGCTGAGAAAACTGGACGTTCGTATTCAAAAGAATGAAACTAGACCCCCCATCTCACCATATACAAAAATAAAATCAAAGTGGATTAAAGACTTAAATCTAAGGCCTCAAACTATGAAACTACTACCAGAAAATGTTGGGGAAAGATTGGGGAAACTCTCCAGGACAATGAACTAGGCAAAGATTTATTAAATAATATCCCACAAGCAAAGTGAACCAAAGCAAAAATAGACAAATGAGATCACATAAAGTTAAAAAGCTTCTGCACAGCAACGGAAACAATCAACAAAGTGAAGAGACAATTCATAGAATGGGAGAAAATATTTGCAAACTATCCATCTGACAAGGAATTAATAACCAGAATATATAAGGTGCTTAAACAACTCAATAGGAAAAAAAAAATCTAGTAATCTGATTTTAAAAAGGGCAAAATATCTGAATAGACATTTCTCAAAAGAAGACATACAAATGGCAAACAGGTATATGAAAGGGTGTTCAACATCATTATCATCAGAAAAATGCAAATCAAAACTACAATGAGATATTATCTCACTCCAGTTTTAAAAATGGCTCTTATCCAAAAGACAGGCAATGGGGAGGATATGGAGAAAATGGGGCCCTCGTACAATGTTGGTGAGAATGTAAATTAGTACAACAACGTGGAAAACAGTTTGGAGGTTCCTCAAAAAATTAAAAATAGAACTTCCATATGATTTAGCAACCCTGCTGCTAGGTACATACCCCAGAGAAAGGAAATCAGTATATTGAAGAGATATCTGCATTCTCATCTTTATTGCAGCACTGTTCACAATGGCCAATATTTGGAAGCAGCTCAAGTGTCCATCAACAGATAAGCAGATAAAGAAAATATGGGCCGGGTATGGTGGCTCATGTCTGTACTTCCAGCACTTTGGGAGGCCAAAGCGGGTGGATCATGAGGTCAGGAGATCGAGACCATCCTGGCTAACACGGTGAAAACCCATCTCTACTAAAAATACAAAAAATTAGCCGGGCATGGTGGTGGGCGCCTGTAGTCCCAGCTATTCAGGAGGCTGAGGCAGGAGAATGGCGTGAACCCGGGAAGCAGAGCTTGTAGTGAGCCGAGATCGCTCCACTGCACTCCAGCCTGGGTGACAGTGCAAGACTCCGTCTCAAAAAAAAAAAAAAAAAAAGAAAAGAAAAGAAAATATGGTACATACACACAGTGGAGCATTACACAGACATAAAAACAATGAGATTCTGTCATTTGCAACAACTTGGATCAAACTGGAGGTCATTATGTTAAGTGAAATAAGCCAGGCATAGAAAAACTTCACATGTTCTCACTTATTTGTGGGAGCTAAAAACTAAAACAATTGAACTCATGGAGGTAGAAAGTAGAATTATGGTTACCAGAGGCTGAGATCCATAGTTGGGGGTGGAGGATAGTGGGAATGGTTAATGGGTATGAAATTATAATGAGATAAAATGAACAAAATCTAGCATTTGATAGCACAACAGGGTGACTACAGTCAGTAATAATTTATCATACATTTAAAAATAACTAAAAGTATAATTTGATTGTTTAAAACAAAAAAACAGAATACATACTTGAGTTGATGGATACCTCAGTACTCTGATGTGATTATTATGCATTGTATGCCTATATCAAAATATCTCATGTACCTGATACATATTTACACCTATGTACCAACAAAAAATAAAAATTAAAAAATGTTAAAAGGCAGCTTCACAAACGAGCCAGTTAGTAGCACTTTAAAATGTATAAATAATATGTTGAAGAAAAGAGAATTTCACAAAAAACTGGAATGCATAAACAAGATTCAAATATAAATCCTAGAATTAAAAATTACTGAAATTATCCTATGACCCACAAATGCTACTCCTAAATATATAGTAAGCAGAAATATCCCAAATCTTCACTGAAACATGTATACAAATATTTATAGACACGTTAGTTCATAATATCACCAAACTAGAAACTACTCAAATGTCCATGAATCACTGAATGAATAGATAGGTTGTGGTATATCCACACAATGGAATATCAATGTCAAGAAGCTTTGTTTTTTCTTTTCTTTTGTTGAGACAGAGTCTCACTCTGTCACTAGGCTGGAGTGCAGTGGTCAGTGGTGCAATTCTTGGCTCACTGCAACCTCTGCCTCCCGGATTCAAGCCATTCTCCTGCCTCAGCCTCCCCAGTAGCTGGGACTACAGGCCCATCCCACCGTGCCCAGCTAATTTTTGTATTTTTAGTAGAGACAGGATGGTCTCGATCTCTTGACCTCAGGTGATCTGCCCTCCTCGGCTTCCCAAAGTGCTGGGATTACAGGTGTGAGCCACTGTGCCTGGCCATCAAGTTTTTCCCTGCTTTTCCTTTTAGTAGTTTTACAGTTTTGAGTCTTACATTTAAGATTCTAATCCATTGAGTTGACTTTTGTATCTGGTGTGAGATAAGGTCCAATTTTATTCTTCTTTGTGTAATTATCCAGTTTTTCCCAACACTATTTATGGAGAAGATTATCCTTTCCCCATTATGAGTTTTTGGTATGCTTATAAAGATGAGTTGACTTTAGATACATGGTATCATTTCCAGGCTCTCCATTTTGTTCCATTCATCTATATGTCTGTTTTTATGTCAGTACCATACTGTTTTGATTTCTGTAGCTTTGTAATATATTTTGAAATCAGGAGAAATGATGTCTCCATCTTTGTCTTGTTCAAGTTTGCTTTGGTTATTCAAGGGCTTTAGTTTGTGGATTAATATAAATTTTAGGATTTTTTTTTCATTTTCTGTAAAGAATGCCATTGGTGGAAATAACATTAAATCTGTAGAGTACTTTGATTAGCATAAATATTATAGCAATATTAATCCTTCCCATCCATAAACAGAAGATGTCTTTCCATTTATTTCTTTAATGTCCTTCATCAATGATTTGCAATTTTCCATGTACATGCCTTTCACTTTGTTGGTTATGTTTACTGTTAAGTATTTTACTAATTTTGTTGCTATTGTAAATGGGATTTTTTTCTTAATTTACTTTTTGAATAGTTCATTGTTAACTTATAGAAATGCCACTGATTTTTGTATGTTAATTTTGTATCCTGCAGCTTACTAAATTTGTTCATTAGTTCTACTACTTTTGTTGTTGTTGTTGAATCTTTAGGGTTTTCTATATATATGATCATGTCATCTGCAGAGATAACTTTACTTTTTCCTCTCTGATTTGATTATCCTTTATTTCTTTTTCTTGTCTAATTGCTCTGGCTAAAATGTGTTTGATAGAAGTAGTGAGAGTGGGCATCCTTGCCCTGTACCATATTTTAGTGGAATAGCCTTAAGTTTCCTGATTCTGCTGTTAGCTGTGAACTTCTCATATATGGTCTTTATTGTGATAAGGTAAGTTTCTTTGTTGCCTGTACTAAGAGTTTTTATCATAATTAGATGTTAAATTTTGTCAAATGCTTTTTCTGCATCTATTAAGATAATCGTGTGGTTTTCTCTTTTATTCTGTTAATGTGGTTTGTCACATTTATTGATTTGTGTATATTGAATCAGCCTTGAATCTCAAAGCTAAAACTCACTAGGTCATGGTGAATAACCCTTTTAATGGGCTGTTAAATTTGGTTTGCTATTATTTTGTCGGGGGCTTTTGCATCTGTCTTCATTAGGGATATTAGCCTGTAGTTTTGTTTACTTATAGTATCTTTGTCTAGGTTTGTTATTAGGGCAATGGTGGCCTCATAAAATGAGTTTGAAGTATTCTTTTTATTTTTTGGAAGAGTTTAAGAGGGATTAGAATTAATTTTTTTAAAAGTGTTTGGTAGAATTCACCTGTGAAACTACCTGGTCATGGACTGCTGCTGTTTTTTAGTTTTCGTTTGGAGCATTTTGATTACTGAGTCAATCTTCTTATTTGTAATTGGTCAGTTCTGGTTTTCTACTTCTTCTTGATTCAGTCTTGATATGTTGCATGTTTCTAGAAATATATTTGTTTAGGTTATACAATTTGTTGGCATATGATTGCTAATAATTGTTCCTTATGGTTCTTTTTATTTCTGAAACATCCATCGTAATGTGTCCTCTTGCATTTCTGATTTATTTATTTTAATCTTCTTTCTTTTCTTAGGCTAGCTAAGAGTTTGTTGATTTTGTTTATCTTTTTTTAAAACTCTTAGTTGTGTTGATTTTTTCTATTGTTGTTCTAGTCTGAATTTCAATTTATTTCTGCTCTAATCATTATTTCCTTCCTTCTGCTAGCTGTGAGCTTATTCTTCTTTTTCTAATTCCTTGAAGTATAAATTTAGTTTGTTTATTTGAGGTCTTTCTCTTTCTAAATGTAGGTGTTTATTGTGATAAACTTCCCTCTAAATGCTGTCTTGGCTTTACCGTAAGTTTTGGTATACTGTGTCTTTATTTTTGTTTGCCTGGAGATATTTTAAACTCCCTTCTTGACTTCCTGTTTACTAAATGGTTGTTTATGAGTGTGTTGTTTAGTTTAGTTTCCACATATTTGTGAATTTTCACATTTTCTTAGTGTTATTGATTTTTAGTTTTATTTCACTGTGGTCAGAAAAAAAAATACTTGGTTTGATTGTGATCTTATTAAATGTATTAATACTGGTTTTGTGACCTCACATGTGATCTATCCTGGAGAATGTTCTGTGTGCACTTGAGAATGTGCATTCTCCTGCTGTTGAGAGGAAAGTTCTATACGGGTCTGTAAAATCGACTTGGTCTATTGTGTTGTTCTTTAGTGATTTCTGTTTCTTTAGTGATTTCCTGTCTGGATGTTCTATCCATTATTTCAAACGGCGTAACAAAGTCTCTACTTTTTTGTGACTGTCAGCTTCCCCATTTAGCTCTGCCAATATTTGCTTTATATATTTAGGTGCCCTGATGTTGAGTGCATATATGTTTACAATCTTTCTGTTGAAACGGCCCTTTTATGAATATATAATGAACTTTGTCTTTAGAGACAGGTTTTGACTTAAAGTCTATTTTGTCTGAGAGCCCAGAGTCTCCTACTCTGCCATCTTGCTGATGTCACCTGCCTCAGGAGTGGTTTCTTTTCTTTTCTTTTCTTTTTTATTTGTTTGAGTTGGAGTTTCGTTCTTGTGGCCCAGGCTGAAGTGCAATGGTACGATCTGGGCTCACTGCAACCTCTGCCTCCCAGGTTCAAGAGATTCTCCTGCCTCAGCTTCCTGAGAAGCTGGGATTACAGGCATGCACCGCCACACCTGGCTAATTTTTTATTTTTAGTAGAGACGGGATTTCACCATGTTGGTCAGGCTGGTCTCAAATTCCTGACCTCAGGTGATCCACCCGCCTCAGCCTCCCAAAATGCTAGGATTACAGGTGTAAGCCACTGTGCCCGGCCAGGAGTAGTTTCTTAAAGCATCTCTTTGAGTAATTTGACATTTAAGAAAAGTTCCAGGGTAAAGGCTAAGTATTCTCGAGGAGAATGACAACAAGCCCATTCAGACCCCATCCCTCAGTGGGTGGGGATTTAATTGGATAGGCCGTTGGCTTGGCAAGGCAGCTTTTGTCAACCAAGGGCAATCTGGAGAGCTCACATGTGTGAACCTCACATGTGCATAATCTCTCAGAAACAGGGGATGGCTGTGCCAGATGGTAAAGAGAATTTGGGAGGGGGGCATTAACAAGGTCTGCTATACCTTCCCTCTATTGAAAGCTGTTAAGAGAGTGAGACATAAATTTCTGGGAGAGACATAAGAAGCCATGTATTTCATGTTACTATAAAGTGAATAAAACAGGCCATTCAGGACCCCTATTCTTGAGTGCTCTAAAGATAGATATGTGTTTGGAGAATTTTCCTTGAACATACCCAATCCCTCCTTCTTGGATTTCCCATGAAAAGAGTTGTTCCCCTTTTCTAAAAATTGGGGCTATCATAAATTCTTTATTCTTACCTCCCATAGAGTTAACCTAGAGGAAGTTAAACTTCTTATATAAGCATAGTCGGAGGACTGTTCTCACTGAGGACCTCTGGAGCCCCCAGAAAGAGCTGACTATCCTCCCACACCCATCTCACAACCTTTTTAGCCACAGTAACATAGACTATCTAGGTAGCTTGCTATAAATTGTAACTAGAGCTGAACTTCCTGATGAGTCATATATCAGCTCTCTCTCTCCCTCTTTCTTTTAGTTTAATTTTATTTGAATACAAGTAATGTGATTACACAGATTTAAAGGTCAGTATCCTCAGAGAGTAGTCTTCCACGCTCCTTTCCAAGGTATGTATGTCTGACCATCGGCATTTCAATATCAGATAGTGAATGAGGCCCACAAGGTTTCATCATCCAGAATGGAGGCCAATTTTCTCTGCACAACATCTCACCTCAGCTGTGCAAGGCTTTCCAGAAAGTAATTCTCCTTTTCTCTTGCCAGGACACCACTGATTTTCCTGCAGTAGGGGAGCTGATCTGGTAGATAGATTCTACCAGCTATCAGATATCAAACTATCACTGTATCTTTTTTTTCAGATTCACCCAACAGAGACACTTCCCTTCTTTAGAAGTAATTAGTGTTTCTAATTTATGTGTCTTCTTTGGGTTCTGTGGTCACAGTTCACAGATGTTTCTTGTTGCCTTTACCATCTCCAGCATCAGGTTTAAGCTTTACCTGGTTAGCTAAGTCAGCTATCAGGTAACCGTTTCACTTTTGGCCTTTTGAAATTCATAGAAATTTGTAAAATATCCAGTTTTTGTTGTTGTTGTTGTTTTGCTTTTTGAGATGGAGTCTCGCTCTGTCACTCAGGCTGGAGTGCAGTGGCGCAATCTTGGCTCACTGCAACCTCTGTCTCCCAGGTTCAAGAGATCCTCCCACCTCAGCCTTCGAGCAGCTGGGATTACAGGTGCCTACCACCATGCCCGGCTAATTTTTGTATTTTTAGTGGAGAAGGTGTTTCACCATGTTGGCCAGGCTGGTCTTGAACTCCTGGCCTCAAGTGATCCACCCACCTTGGCCTCCCAGAGTACTGGAATTACAGGCATGAGCTACCATGCCCAGCCTGTTTTTTTGTTTTTGAATTGGAGTCTCATTATGTCACCCAGGTTGGAGTAGAGTGGCGGGATCTCAGCTCACTGCAAACTCCGCCTCCCAGGTTCAAGTGATTCTCTTGCCTCAGTCTCCCAAGCAGCTGGGATTACAGGCTCAGGCCACCATACCCAGCTAATTTTTGTATTTTTAGTACAGATGGCGTTTAACCATATTGGCCAGGCTAATCTCAAACTCCTGAGCTCAAGTGATCCACCTGCCTCGGCCTCCCAAAGTGCTAGGATTACAGGTGTGAGCCACTGCACCGGCCTAATCTCCAGTTTTGACTAATCTCCTTTTCTCCTTTTTATAAGTTGATGGTCTTTCTATTTTTTAACTCTCACCTTTATGAGGTTTGTGAGGGGTAGATATATACATTTGGATTCAGCCTGTTGTATATTTGGTTCAGCCTTTTCAGAAGTTTGTCTATTAATTGACCTTTCTCTGTAGACCCCTTACTCACTTCCATAATAACTATCAAGAGAGCCTGAGGTGGATTGCATAAAAGATATGATTTTTAAAAGTTTTACTTTTAAACAAAAACCCAGGGAGAATGGGGTGTGGGGGAGGCAAAATCTGAAATGGGAAAAGGTCAACTAATTTCTACCATATTCTTGCCCTATCCAACTGCATTTTTTCCTGGTGCACTAGAAAGATTGCTGAGGCTGACAGTACCACTTCTCCAAATGCTAGGAACCAAACTTTAAATTGGCTCTTCCAAAATCTATTAGAATAGGATCTTCTAGACTTTCTTATTTGCAAAGATAGGCTATGAAAGAGTGCTTCTGTTAATTTGTGTTGTGAGCATTGTTGACCTCATCCTTAAGTTTACAGGGAGCTTATTCAGTAATAGAGATAACCTGTCCCTTCTCAGTGGTCATCAAAAAACACACAAGTTCTGAAAAAGAGCATCTTTTTCACTGTACTAACCTGGGTTCAAGGTCCAGATTACAATTTTTCTTGAAAATATGGTCCTATTTCCAACTTGGTTTCTTTCTTATTCTGAAGTGTGATCCCATATATGGGGCGGTGCAAGAATTGTAATACATATAAGGCCCTGCTAAAGGATGCCACTCAGATCTTCTCTGCTTAATGGGCAAAGTGGACCTTTTTCTTTTCAGAAAAATTTCAGAAAAATGTTCTAACCACCCTACCTTTAAAAATTTTGTACATATCACCAAACACAAACGATAAAAAATGGAAAAACTACTCAATGGCTAGACTACTGGTCCATGTTTCAAAATGAAACCCATTACTTCATACATTCAACAAATATTTATTAAGCACCTACACAACAGGCACTGAGGCAGATGTCAGAGATTCAGCAACAAGGGCACAATCATGCATGCCTTCCAAGCACCCAATCACATTCTCATATTTCCTACCTATGAAAATTCTGAAATACTCAGATTTCCTGCAAATGACACTGGGATATTTATACTTTAGGGGAATTGTTGGCTAAAGATTAGTAAAGAATCCTTTATCTTAACTGGGTTAACAAGATTAACTAACAAATTTCTTTAAGAAGGTCATAAGGACAAGGTTTAGAACATTAGAGATATCCATCAAAAGAGGTTTTAGACCCAAATTTAACACATTTTCTACTCAAGATACCATTGGATAAAACTTTAATGTTACCCTTCATTGTTTATTGGTTCTGGGTTGGTGATGTGTCCATCCTTTAGTTGTTTCAAAGGGCAATCATATATGGGGGTCACCCTCCACTCCAATATTAGGAGGGAAAAATAAAAAGTTTATCCACCTTATAGTGCTATTGGTACAAACTTGTCACTGCTTCTTCCCCAAAGTAACCTGCATCCCTCTTATGTCCAAGATATTGATAATGATAACATCAAATTGCAGCTTCTCTTTCTCCACTTACTGCTTTTTCTACTCTCTGAAGAAATATTTCAAATTAGCAGCAAAAAGTTATGTGGTGGTGTAAGAATATCACATTCATTCATTAATTCATTCACTGTCTTCCTTTGTGGTAACATGAAATAATCTCAAGGAAATTGAGCAACCTAGGTATTTCTTTACCTTGCTTTCCTTTTGACAGTTTACCATCCCATATTTTACCAGATCAAGAATGTGTTAGCATGTGGCAACTTGTCAGGAAGTCCTTCGGGCCTGATAAGAAAAGACTACACAGGATATAAGACATATGCTCATCTTTGTATTGGCTTTGGTGTGAAATATGGTCACCAACAATTCTTGGGCAGTGTTTCTTATTAATCCTACTACTGGAAAGAAGTGGATTTATTTCTTGGCCCCAATGAAAAAATAACAGTAATTAAATAAATAGATGGATATATAAATAGGTTAGAGGACTCACTTGAATTAGATGCTACTCCTGGGACAAGCAAATATGACTAGAGGGTGGAGTCATGGGAGGATATTGGATGGGAACTGCATGGCAGAGGGGGAGGAACAGTTCTTAGAAACAGGGGTATGTTTCCAAAAGAATGGCCACGCTGTGAAGACAAAGCAATAGGTGTACACTTTGGACATTGTCCTTTTTTACTTTCAAATTAATTCCAGTTTTTAAATATGGAGTTAATTTAGAAATGGTTGATAAGGAAAAGAACTTTGACTTGTTCTGATTCGACAAAAACAGGTAAAAACTTTCAAGAATGGATACTGTTTAAAATTATACTGAGAAATTTTTGGAAGAATCCCAGATAGAGTGCAATAAAAAGTAAAATATCATCAAATGTCACAGATCCCAAGAAGCTTCAAAAATGAATCTTTCATCTAACATAAATGAAACTTAGCGCAATTCCTGATGAAAGCCACTCTTTCCCTGACCCTATAAAATATCTCATTTCCGACTCTCTTAACTTTTCCACTTTGATATCTAAGGGCTAGCAGCAACAGAATAGGAGCTTATTTTAATTGCTTCATGTATAGAAAGAAGGGTGATCTCTAGGGAAACATAGTTTGAAAGTGTCTGAATTTAGCACCTTTAAATTATCAGTAGCAAACAGCAGAATCTGCATCTGGCAGGGGAAAGATTTTCAAGTATGAAATTGAATTTAGTTCCTGCAGACTGCAAAAGCCCTAAATATAAAACTTTGAGAGAGGCATAAAAGTAATTGTGTCTAATTTGCTTAAAGGAATTGGTTTTTGCTTTGATTATATAAGAAGATCCATCCTTTAATTAACAATGTGAGGAGGAATTTTAAAATATTTTGATTTCGCATCCAAAGTTAAATTAAAATGGTTTAATTAATATTTTTAAAGATTAGAGATGGATTTTACTTGTTAAAGATTGTTGCATAATACCTACTTAGAAAAATTTTTTTACTGAGGCTTGGCATACATCTCAAGCATAGGGCTCAATGAATTTTCACACATGTATATATCTGTGTGACCACCACCTAGATCAAGATATAGAACATCTCCAGCATCACAGAAGGCCTTAACATACCCCTATATGGTCAATTCCTACTCCCACTCAGGGCCCCAGAAATAACTACTTTTCCAACTTTTATGACCATTTGGATTTTATTAAAAAAGAATCATTTAACATATTTTTAAAACGTTTGGCTTTTGGCGGGGGGGCTCAGCATTATTTCTCTTATATTCATCTCTGTTGTTTCATGTAGTAGTGATTTATTTGTTCTCATTGCTCTATATTATTTTATTCAGGCCATTTCAGGGTTTGAATGGTATCACACTGTATGAATATAAAAAATTTTAATTATCTACCTACTGTCTTTTGATAGATATATGCATTTATTTCTCTTAGATATGCCCCAGTCATAGAATTGATGAACCATTGGGTAGGCAAATGTTTTGGTTTACTACATGATGCCAGCCAGTTATCCAACATGATTGTACCAATCACACTGAAGGAAGAAATAAGAGTTATCATTGTTTCACATTCCTAACAGCTATTGGTCATAATCAAGCGCTCCAATTTTAGTCACCATGGTGATTTTAGCGCCATTTATAGTGGTTTTGCTTTTCATTTCCTTAAATACTACTGATATTATGCTTCTTTTCATATGTTTGATGTTGTTGGGTAGAGGTAGAAAAAGAAAATCTCTCGACTAAGACTGAAAACATGGCTCTCTCCTTTACCTGGGCTTTTTGTTAACTTTTAAAAAGTAAATAACATAAGAAATGAATGTATAAATTTCCAGTAATACTCATGGGGCTCTTGGAAGAAGAGAAGACAAAATAACCTGGAAGAATATGTCCTCAACCTATACTGTATAGAATTCCCACAGGTAAAATTCTGTTAATGATTACTTCACAACCCAAAATTTTAAGACATGAGGAATTTCAGCGGGGTCTTTGTATCCTCAGGTTCAGCCAACTGCAGATCAAAAATATTTGAAAAAATAAATATAAAAATAGCAATAGAACACTAAAAATGATTAAAAAATGTAAAAGTACACTGTAACAACCATTTACATAGCATTTATATTGTATCGGGTACTATAAATAACCTAAAGATAATTTAAAGTATACAGAAGGATGTGCATAGGTTAAATGCAAATGCTACATCATTTTATATAATGAATTCGAGCATCTGAAGATTTTCATATTCACAGGAAGTCATGGAGCCAATCCTTTGAATACCAAGGGACAACTGTAATCCACAGTGATGGAAGAACTACATATATGATATACTAATATGATAGAGAATATACATTAGAGATGTTTAAACTAATTTTTGAAAACTTTCTGCTTCTGGTCATGATAGAATAATGGGTATTAAAATTACAATCCTAGTATATATAAACAACTCTAAAAGGGGACAAAATATATAAAAAGACATTTAATGTTCTGAACCACAGATAGTGTGGATCTGTGATCCCTAAGAGGAAAGATAAAACACATGAAGTAAACTGTGCATTCATTCTGGTACCCAAGGCATCTGAGGGCACTTCCAAAATGTTAATGTAGGGAAGGAAGCCCAAGGAGAGAGCAGTTATCTCCTTGAAAAAAAAAAAAGAAAACACACACATATAATGAAATTCAGAGCTACTGAGGCAAATGGAATTTTTGGAGCACAGAAGCAGAGAGAGGGAACTGTATAGAGAAGGAGCCCCAGAAATCTGCATTAGGGCCCTCTTAAGTCTTTGGCCAAATAACAAACTGTTCATGGCAGCATGAGGCTCCACAAGGCCTCACAGAGAAGAGCCACTGAGCTATAAGATGAACAGAGATTCTATTAATCTTTGAGACAAATGGATTGTGGAGGTGACACAGGAATGGGTGATGCTTAGAGTTCTGATCAGCCAGAGTGACGTGATCTCATTGAGCACCTGAAAATTCAGTTGAGTTTCCATAAAGGCCACAACTTAAAAGTGCAGATTCTCTACCACAATCCAGATAAAGACTAAAATCAAGACTTGATATAATAAAGCAAAATTTACTATATATAATAAAGCAAAAATTACTAAAGTAATCGTCAGCTGAAATAATACTCAACATGTTTTAAGGGGAGTCAACATAATGTAAACTCTCAGCGATATTAACAGCCAAACAGAAATTTTTAAGACATGCAAAAAGGTAGGAAAATGTGAACTCTAATCAGGAGGGAGAATAAGTCAATAGAAGCACACCCTAGGAAAATATACACGCTTCAATTAGCTGACAAAGACTTTTAAAAGTTTATATAAACAAATTTAGGGACATAAAGGAAAAGGCAGACAATGAATGAACATACAGAACATCTCAACAAAGAGATAAAAATATTTTTTAAGAGAACAAAATGGAAATACAAGAACTGAAAACTACAATATTTGAAATTTAAAATTCACTGATGAGCTTAACAATAGAGTGGGAACTGCGTAAAAATCAGTGAACCTGAAAGCAGAAAAATAGATACTATGCAAATGGAAGAAGAGAAAGAAAAAAAAATACTGAAAAAGCAAACACATCTTCAGTAACTTGAGGGAAAACATCAAATGGTTTGATATAGGAGTACTTGGAGTCCTAGAAGGAGAGGAGAGAGATGAGGCCTACAAAATATTTGAAGAAATGACTAAAAGTTTTCTAAATTTGATTTTAAAAATTAATCCAGAAGTCCAAGAAGCTCAACAAACCCAAGCAGAATACATACAAGGAAAATTACACCTAGAAGCATCATATTAAGCTTGATGAAAACCAAGGTAAGCAGTAAGTTTTGAAAGAAGTGTTACTGAAATGCCAGGAGTTTGGTCCAGGTACTCTTGCTTGCCACACAGAAAGCTGATCACTGCAACAGTGAGTATTGCCAGAAAAGAAGGATTTTTTCAAGTGTTGCAGCCAAGGAGAATGGCAAGTCAGTCTCAAATCTGTCTCAAGTGACTAAAACTAGGTGCTTATATAGCAAGGAAGAAATGTAACCATGTATGGGAAAACAGAAATTAGGGAGGGGTAAGGAAGAGGAGTTGGTCAACAGAAAGCAGGTGGTTGGTTAGGTCATCATAGTGGGTGAGAGGTCTGGTATCCCATTGTCCAGATGCAGTGATCTGGTAAGTTTCAGTACTTTGATACTATCTGGAAGAACTGATGGTTGGTTTTCTGAGAAAGGACCTCAGATAAGACGTAACTTTCTCAAGTTTTACATGGGAGGGTCAATTTCTATATTTACACAAAAGAAGCCATAAACATCAGTTCTGTGGGACAATTTGGCCATTTTCAGAACCAAAGGAAAAGAATGCATATTATACATAGGCAATAATGATAAGAATAACATTTCTTATCAAGCACAATGGTAGCCAGAAGCCAATGTGACAACATAATTAAAATGCCAAAAGAATAAAACGGTCAACCTAGAACTATACATCTAGCATATTTTTTAAATGAAGGTGAAATATAGACTTTTCAGATAAACAAAAGTTGAGGGAATTCATTGCCCAAAGATCTTTAGGGCAGTATGTGTGCCCTTTCTCAGTCTGAAGGGCAACAATGAAATAATACCAGGCAGAAACTTAGATTTGCATAAAAGAGTAAAGGCTGACAGAAATGATAAATACATGGTTAAACAGAAAAGCTTTTCTCATTCATAACAGACCAAGAATAATAATAACAATGTGGTGTGGGATATATAGCTTATATAAAAATAAAGTGGGTAACAAAAATAACACAAATACCTGGAAGATGGTAAATGAAAACATTTTGTTGTAAGATTCTTCTATCAGATGTAAAGAATTATAATATTAAAGCAAGGTGTACTATGAGTAGTTAAGATATGCAAGCACTAGCCATAAGAAAGGTAAAGTCTCTGCAGTAATATTGAAGTACACTTCAGGAAAAGAGGGACTTTCAATTCATAAAAATGCATAACAATTCTAAATCATACATTATACAAAACCTGAGAGAACTAAAAAACTAGATGAATTCATAATTATAATTGAAGATTATATTACTCCTATCTAGTTATTGTTAGAATAATTAAATTAAAAAGAAATATATGGAAGATTTACAACACAAGAAAATAATTTAAGAAATTTAGAGAAACTTAGAGAAAACTTCACCTAATAACTGATCTCACAGTCTTTTCAAGTGCACAAGAACCATTCACCTAGATGAGCCATAAGCTTGGCCAAGAGAAAAGTCTCAATAAATGTAAAGGGATTGAACTCATATAAAATATGTTCTCTGACTGCAATGGAATTAAATTAAAAATCAATAATAAAATTACATTTGGAGAATCTCTAAGTATTTGGAAATTAAACACATTTCTGCATGACCCACTGGTCAAAGAAAAAATCCAAAGGAAAACTGCAAAAGAGTTGGAACTAATGACAATTAAAACCTAATTATGAGCTACAGTAGTCCTTAAATAAAAATTTATAGCCTGAAATGCTTATATTAGAGAAAAAGAGTGTCATAAAATCTCTGTTAAAGAGTTTCACCTTTAAGGTAGAAGATAAGAGTAATTAAACTAAAAAAACAGCAGAAAGAAAGCAATAATGAAAGCAGAAACCATTGAAATAGAAAACACTTCAACAATAGAGAAGAATCAAAGAAACAAAAAGTAGGCCATTTGGAAAGATCAATAAAATCAATAAATCCCTACCTATATGGAACAGTAGCTACACTGGGTTTGGAAGAGGAGGGAGAGAGAGGAAGAGAAAGAGAACACATGTTACCACTATCAAGAATACACAAGGGCATATTCCTACAGTACATACAGACATGAAAAAGTTAATAAGGAAATACTATGAATTACTTTTGGCAGTTTAGATGAAAGGGACAAATTTCTTCAAAGACACACTTACCAGTAGTGACCCTAGGCTAAAGAAACTGAATTCAAAATCAAGAAGAGGCTGGGCATAATGGCTCATGCCTTTAATCCCAGCACTTCGGGAAGCCAAGGAGGGAGGATTGCTTGAGTTCAGGAGTTTGAGACCAACCTGGGCAACATAGGGAGACCTTATCTCTACAATTTTTTTGTTTTAAAGAATTACCTGGGTGTGGTGGTGAATGCCTGTAGTCCCAGCTACTTGGGAGGCTGAGGTGGGAAGATCACTTGGGTCTGGGAGGTCAAGCCTGTAGTGAGTCATGATTATGCCACTGTACTCCAGCCTGGGCAACAGAGTGAGACCCTGTCTCACAAAACAAAAGAAGAAGAGGAAGAGGAAGAAGAAGAAGAAGAAGAAGAAGAAGAAGAAGAAGAAGAAGAAGAAGAAGAAGAAGAGGAGGAGGAGGAGGAGGAGGAGGAGGAGGAGGAAGAGGAAGAGGAAGAGGAAGAGGAAGAAGAGGAGGAGGAGGAGGAAGAGGAGGAGGAGGAAGAGGAAGAGGAAGAGGAAGAAGGAGAAAGAAGAAGAAGAAAACAAAATTGAGGAGAAATTTCTCACAAAGAAAACTCCAGGCCCAGATGTCTTCACCAGTGACTTCTTTCAAACATTTAAGGAAGAAATAATACCAATATTATGTAAACTACTTCAGAAGAATAAGAGAACACTTCCCAACTCATTTTTCTGAGGCCAGCTTTATCCTGAAAACAACGTCAAAGATGTTTGAGGAAAAGAAAAGTAAAATTCAACAGTGTGGAACTGACTGAGCTAAGGGAGTGTGATGGCTTTTTGATGTGTCAATATTTTGAGGCAGTCATTCCCCAGTTAGTCAAACAAACACTAATCCAGGTGCTGCAGCAAAGGAATTTTAAAGAGGTATTAAGATTCCTAATTAGTTGTCTTTAAATCTCTAATCTGCCACCTTGATTTAATCAGTTGGATGTCCTTAAAAGCAGGTTTAAGGCTTCTGAGAGAAAGGGTCAGAGAGAGAAGATATTCTGCCTGTGGGCAACAGCTCCTGCCTCCTCATGATCTTCCCTTGCTGACTGTCACTCCTTAAGTGCAAGTCAGACTTGTTTAGCCAGCTCTCACAATGATGTAAAACAATTATTAGAAATCTCCATCTCTGTCTCCCTCCATTCAATTCAGTCATTCACTTTCTGCTTCTCAAGTTGAATCCTGACTGATATACAAAGGATAGCATTTAGAAGTTGTCAGAAAAGTGCACAGAACCAAATTATGCTGGGCCCTACAGTCTGCGTTAACAAGAAGAAATTTTTAAGTGCAATTGGATATGAGCGGTCATATTATCCAAGGGTTTATCTAAGCAGTTGCTTAAGGAATACTAACTTCTGCCCATTAAACTAAAAAGATAAAATGGCGTTACAATGTTGGTGGGTTTAAAGAGAAACTGGAACCATTGCAGCTCTGGGAAATATATCCCAGGGAAATAATTGAAATGGAGGAAAATATATATCTGCATTAATTTTCTGCCACTATGCAACAAATTACTACAAACTTAGCAGCTTCAAATATAACACACATTTATAACACCCATTTAGTATATCAGAAGTCTGGTATGGTGTGACTGGGTTCTCTGCCCGGGAAATTCCAAGGCTGAAATTAAGATGTCAACAGGTTAAATTACTGTCTGACGGATACTGGGGGGGAGTCTGCCTCCGGATTCATATGATGGTGGCAGAATTCAGTTCCTTGTGGTTGTAGGACTGAAGACTTGTTTTCTTGCTGGCTGTCAGCTGGGAGCTACCCACATTCCTTACCATGTGATCCTTTCCATTTTCAACAGATAATCTCCCTCACCCTGAATCTCTGTCATGCTTTGAATCTTTCTGATTTCTGGGACCCAGATTCAAAGGACTCATGTGATTAAATCAGACTCATCCATATTGTCTTCTTTAAGACAATAGTGCCATGTAACATAACCTAATCACAGATGTGAAATCCATTCCGTTCACAGTACTGGGAGTTATAAAGGGTATAAACACCAGAGACTGGGAAAGTCTTGAGGGCCATCTTAAAATTCTACCCAACCATAATATTTCTATCTATCTATCTATCTATCTATCTATCTATCTATCTGTCTAATCTAATCTAGATAGATGTATAGATGGCTAGGCACACAGAGTGTTTATTCCTGCACTGTATGTACTTGAACGGGTATCTACTGATCAAAAAACCAAATTCCAATCTAGGCCAGATAGCCTTTAGCATGTTAGATCATGGGATATCGTTGTTACGTTAAAAATGTTTGTCTATGTTTTTGTGATGTCCTCAGCCACTTGCCACCTCTGATGGCAACGTAAGTGGGAAAACGCAATACGGAATGGTGCATATGTGGTGATAATAGAAATTACAAAATCAAAAAAGTATTAGAAGTCTATAAGGAACAGAATGGGAATGGGGAAGGCAGAGAGGGTTTTTTTGGTTGTTGTTATCGTCATAGACATTGTAAGGTGCGGGGAGGACAAAGAATGAGCCAATGTGTTAAGATAAACAAATGGTTTCTATTGCCTTTACCCTTTTGGGGTTTCTGCCCACACTAGACAAAATTTTCAAAATATTTGGACAGAAGTAGAATGAATTTGGCAAACATATGGTGCCAGTTGAATCCAGACTCCCTGATCATTTTAAGGCTGTGCAAAGTTGGCTTGCAGGGGCAGGGTGGCTGGGGGAGATGAATTAAATAACAAGGGTGGAGGAAGGAGCTCAAGCTGCCTCTTAAGGAGTTGAGTGACTCACTTCTAAAAGGTTCCTCTTGCAAGTACCCCTCATCTGAGTCTGAGTCACTAATTAGGAGACAGCTGGAGGAATTATAAAGTTCTTCCTTCCTCTCTGGAGCCTGCTGTCCAAACCCCTTTCCCCTCGGGCTGCCAGGCCCAAGTCCTTCTTGCTGACTCTCTCTCCAGGCCCTGGACAGCCTGCCTTCACACTTGAGGCGGCACACTTCATTTTGCTCACTTTACCAACCAGACGTCTCCTGGCAGGCCTGGCACGGGGAGGATGAGTGGGGATTGAGGCCTGTCGTTTGTCTTCACACTTGAGAGGATTGAGTAAATGAGTTTTTCTTCCCAACAGTAAAAGCACTCACACAAAGGGACCGCGTTTATTTAAGCTTATTAATTCACACATCCATCTTCTTGGTGGATTCACATCCTAAATTTTGTCAGAAATCACAGAATAGACTAAATTTTTTAGGAAGCCCAAAAATTGCTTTCTAATGGCACAAGCTAGGTCAGAAACCAAGGATTCATAGTGTATAGTCCCTATAGCAACCTCTCAGTTCCTGCCCCCACCATTTCCTGAATCATCCTTTAATCTTCTTTTTTTCCATTTCATAAGAATGCTTTCAAGCTTTAAAAAAAAATCTCTCTTGGCTGGGCGCAGTGGCTCAAGCTTGTAATCCCAGCACTTTGGGAGGCCGAGGCAGGTGGATCACAAGGTCAGGAGTTTGAGACCAGCTTGGCCAATATGGTGAAACCCTGTCTCTACTAAAAATACAAAAATTAGCTGGGTGTGGCGGCACACCTCTATAATCTCAGCTACTCGGGAGGCTGAGGCAGGAGAATTGCTTGAACCTGGGAGGTGGAGGTTGCAGTGAGCCGAGGTCATGCCACTGCACTCCAGCCTGGGTGACAGAGTGAGACTCTGTCTAAAAAAAAAAGAAAAAAAAAATCTTTAAAATGTCTCTTTTCTCTTCTGACATATCAGTGAAGGCTCAGAAGAGCAAAATAAAATTTCCCGTTTGACATCTAAAATCCTTGGGACAAATGTGAGTGGGGTGAGGAGATCAGGGTGCAGTTGAAAAAGAGAGGTTTTGTTTTATTTTGTTTTGTATGGGTATTTTTCCCACTCCAGGGTCCTCTCACTAAATTTTAATCATTGTAGTCCTGCTCCTGTTCATAAATGCAGGTAGTAAATTTAGGTCTACCACAACTGAGTTGTTTTATTCAAAAGCTTCCTGAAATATTCGCTAATCTTCACAGTGAATGTATGAGGTAAATGTAACTTCTCCAAACCTCAGATGCCACAGGTTGGTGATTTTTTCAGAGGAGAAGCAAGCCAGTAGAAAGACCAGGATATAATTAGTAAACACAATTCCATGAAATCAGAAGACCTATGATAAAGGAAGACAAATATTTGCTAGTAAAGAAGAAAGAAAAACATGCAAAGAATGTTCAAAATGCAAAATTGCAAAGACTTCTTTCCATTTGTCCAAAATCAAAAGAAAAAAAATAATATGTCTTTATTACAGCCAGTTTGGAAAAAGTTTGGCAGTTTCTTTAAATGTTAAACATTTAAATCCCGAGAGTCCTGGATATTTACCCCAGAGAATCAAAAGCATATGTCCATACACTCGTATATGAATGTTTTCAGCAGTTTTGTTGGTTAGGGCTGCAAACTGGCAACAGTCTAAATGTCCACCAATAGATGAATTGATAAGCAATTTGCAGTACAAACATATACTTGAATGCTGCTTAGCGATAAAAAAAGATGAACTATTGATACAAACAACCATTTGGACAAATTAAAAAATAATTAATGCTGAAGAAAAGGAGCCAGACAAAAAGTATAAACTGTATATCATGTATATAAAATACAAACTAATCTATCCTGAAAGAAAGCAGGTCAAATGCTGCTGCAGTTTGAGGTATGGACTACCAAGGGGCAAGAGGAAACTTTGGGGATGGTTGTCTTGATTGTGATGATTGTTTTATGAATGTCATCAAATTGTGCGTCTTAAATGTATACATTTTGCTCTCAATTACACCTCAAAAAAGCTATAAAAACACACAGCAATGATTCTTTTCTTCTGTGTAGTATGAAAAAAGAGAATATGCCTGTGTGTCCAAGACCTGTGAGATAATTTAAACGTTTGTAATAAAAATGACATAATGCTCTTTGCATTTGAATGTTTCACACTGGTTATAAAGGCCAGGAGATAGGAAAAAATAATTTCTATTGTTCAGTCTCTTGAAATACATAATTACCTTATTGGATGTTATTGAACTTGAGATAAGTTTTATGGCTTTATTTGCAATGATTTCCCACTGATGATGTGTTATACAGTAGGATGTACCTTTCTATTCCTACTACATATTCCTGATTTAGTCCATGGGATAGGATCTGTCAACACGGCTACCACTCAGGAAGAGTTGGGGAAAAGCTTCTGTCCTTCCTTCTTCCATGGCACAAGTAACTTATCTGATGGATGATATTAAAAGAAGTGGTTCTGTCTCTAGCTCACCTGCATGGAACGGCCATTTTCTTCCCTTTGTTCCTCCTTCTAGGTGATAAATACACCTGAGTGGGGCCCTTTGTTCATCTGGCTTGATAGGGCTTCAGGCACTCTCAGATCTCTCATCCATGTGACTGGGGGAGTCTCATCTGTAGACAGAAATCTCCTTGTTGTATGAGGGCAAGTCTAGATTCGAGGTGTGGTGGAAAGAGGTCAATGAAAGCTGAGTTTGGCCTCAGGTCCGAGTAACATTCTACAACCCAGCTAACAATAAAGTAGGTGCTACGATTCAACTGCAACCTCTAAATTGGTTTAGAATCCATAGAGGAGGAAGATATGATTAAATAGATGATGAATCATAGTAAGTAGTGCTGATATTGCAGTAATATTCCGCATGGAATGGAATGATAGGTGTGGTGCCATGTTCCCCACTGGAGGAAAATTCTTTTTACAAATATCATAAAAAGTAAAGAAAACACAAGGTGAAATTTCTGCCACATTATTAAGTTAAAAAGAGTTTCTTCCCCTTGCCTGGCATCTTGATATTACAATTATGAAAAGTATTACGTCTTTAAATCAACAGATTCAAGAAAAAGATTAACCATGCCTTTAAGCTAAGAATGTCAATTGATGGATGCAATACAATTTGGATTTGTGGAGGTAATTTTTTTTTTTTTTTTTTTTTTTTTGAGATGGAGTCTCACTCTGTAACCATGGCTGGAGTGCAGTGTCTTGATCTTGACTCACTGCAAGCTCTGCCTTCTGGGTTCACACCACTCTCCTGCCTAAGCCTCCTGAGTAGCTGGGACTATAGGTGCCCACCACTACACCCGGCTAATTTTTTGTGTTTTAGTAGAGACGGGGTTTCACCATGTTAGCCAGGATGGTATTGATCTCCTGACCTTGTGATCTGCCCGCCTTGGCCTCCCAAAGTGCTGGGATTACAGGTGCAAGCCACCACACCCGGACAACGTGGAGGTAATTTTTTGCTGGTTGCGAAACTAAGAATGATTTAAAAGAAGAAGTGGAAGATTTAGGGAAGTGTAATTACATTTAAATGATTAAACCACTTTTAGATTATTTTTTCTGAATTCTTTGTGATTCCAGTCCTGAGATCTAAAAGCAAAAGGGACATATTTAAAACCACTCAGAGATCCTTTTCACTTTATCACACATGTCTCCATCAATTTATAAACTTGTGGTTGAGGAAGAGTTGGAGAATACTTCCACAGGTGGAGCTGAGAACAGGGGTGTTCTCTCTAATGTGAACGCATGCACTGTATTCCCTCTGGGGTCAGATCTAAGCGCATGCCCTTGACATCCCCAACTCCCACTCAGTGTGTCAGAACTGTGGTCCAAGGAAAATCAGAGCCCCCTGGGTACCACTCGGGAGACTTGCATTTGCCATTTTTAATGTAACCCTCTAGTAGTAGTAACAGTAGTAGTGATAGTAAAAACTACTTTATGTAGTGCTTATCATGTGCCAGGCATAGCCTAAGTGCTTTACATGCATTATTTTATTTAAATCTCACATCATGTTAATGGAAAATCTGGAACAAATTTTCATTCATTAGAGATTTCCATTCCACATGATTCCACTTCTAAAGTCTTGTGATCACTTTCTGTAAGTTTCCAGAAAACAATTTGTATATTGATTTTCTTTTTTCTTTTTTAAAAACATGGATTTTAAGGATGGTCCAAACTGTGGGCTATGTGTTCAAGGCAAATGAACATGAGAGAGAGAACACACACACACACACACACACACACACACACACACACTGATTAAAATGATACCCAAATAAATTACCCTTGGTAACAAATAAGAACCATCATGATGGGCACTCAGAGTGCAGAAAAGATAGGTAGATGATCTCATAGAGTGATATAGGCACTCTCTTACCATTATGTCTTCATGTCATCCTATACTAAGTTGAGGCACTAAGAGATTAAAGTATGCCACCCAGTTGGGGCAACTTTGAGAACCATTTCCACCATATACTTTCTGGAGTGTTCTTGTCTTTGCCACTAAGCCTAGAATTTCCACAAGAGGCCCCCCTTCACCCACCAGCCTCATTAATTCTCCCTCATTCTTTCTTTTACTCCTCCTTCCTTTCATTCTCCTCATCTCCCTTTAACCATCTTTATTTTTAAGCTAGTTGCTCCAATGCCTCTGTTAGTTTTAAAAAATAGGGACTTAAGGAGGGCTCTCCAGTTGCAGTGGGGAAAAGTTCCAAATTCTTGGGTTGGACAGGAGGTGGCATCAAAATAGTTTAGAATGCATTAGTCTTTGCTTCTTTTACTTTCAACTCATGCTGAACTAGCCGTCTAGTAAAACTATCTGCTGTACTACAGACAAGAGCCCTGAAAGTTGATTGGACTGTCTGAAAAACAACAGAATAACAGAACCTCCATGAATAAAATGAGGGTAAATAAAATGACTTATCCCAGCTAGAGATAGCTGCAGCCAAAGAAGAGTTGAACCACACAGTTTTTGTTTTCATGGAAACATTTATTGCTGCAAAATGAGAGGCAAGAGAAGATCTCTGATAGATCAATCATCAGCATGAGGCCACCATAGTAACTATTGAGGCTAAAATTCACATGTCCAATCCCAGAGATCTGGTGGGAGGGTCAAGACCTGCTCAGAAGAGGCCAAACATGAGTGCAAAAGCCAGTATTGTATTTGCTTCCAAAATGCTTTTGAGCAGCTAATACTTTAAGTTCCGCAAGGACTCATGATATATATGGTAGAACAATGACAATGTGACTAGAATCAAAGAAGCCTACCATGCAGGCACATATTCTGGCATCTTTCTCTATCAACACTACTTACTATGATGCATATTTGGAGAAGGGTGGGGTACCTTTTGTGAGATTCTGCACAAAACTGTGGAGGAGACACCTCACACCCTGCTGTCTCTTCCCATTATCTCTCCTATCCTTCAGTACCTCATCTTTTATTCTCTTTAGCCTGAATGATTTACAGAGGAGGCTCGGTTCTCTGACAGCAATGATTCAAGATTTGGTATTTGTAATGGAGAAGCAATTACAATGGAGGCTTCCAGTCATTCTGTTTCAGAACATTGACCATTTCCTTCTGCTAGCTACTATGGATTCTTGAGTTGTGAAATATGAGCAAGAATTACCTCTCCTCCCTCTGACTCAGGACAAGAACCTGAAAACCTGCATTTCTCATAAACTCCTGTAGCTAGCTTTTATGCAAATTAAAGTTTGATAACCTTTCTGGTACAGAGGCTGTTATGGATGGAAGCTAATGTAGGAAAATCTATTGAGAAGGATGAGGGAATGCTATTGGTTTGTGTGGGCCAAGATGGTTTGGCAGGCTGGGAGGCCATTTACAAATTGAGAAAGTTAATGAGGTAACTCTTGGTGGCTCCTCCAGTACATTCCTACCCCAGCACATTTCTGCTCCTTTTCCTTTCCCCAGCCTTAGTTCTAGATTGCCATATACTGGCTGATTGCAGTGCATGTCTGTTGCTGTCCTGCTGTTACCCTCTTTCCCTCAGACACAGAGATGCTGAAGTGAGCTGGTTCTTAGCCCTTTGAGAGGAACATTGATGGTACATTTGCATTAACATCTGTCCATTCATCTCCAGATACAGTCTGGATGGCCTCATTTAAGTAGATGCTGCACACTTGTGGCCTCCTAATTAACTTCTGCACCTGTGTGTAATCTTTGCAGCTGCTCTGGAGTCTCCTAGGGCCCCCACCAGGCCCTCACAGGTTCCCAGCCCATCTGTCAGCCTCTCCATCCATTTGTTGACATGTGACTCAGCTGCAGCCAGAGCATATGGGTCAGGCCTCCAGCTGCCTTTACCTGCTCCATCATCATAGCCAGAAATGGGGAATGAGCTTTGGGCAATGTGCTTCTGCCTGACTTTGCTGAGGCTCATGGAGGCCACCCACTTGGGAATCTTGAGACCTTTTCCTTGGGGAGAAGAGAGGGGACAGCAAAGATAGCTGGTGAACTCCTTATAACTAAGGCCTGAGTAATAAATGAAAGCCCTGGGGTATGGCTCCTTGGGCCAGGGACAATGAGAGCTCAGACCAGACTTGGTAGTTGTGGCAAAGGAGACATTAACATTTATTTCAAGGCTCTTTCTTGTCTTCACTTTGTATCACCTCCTTTAAGCTGAAGTGGGGAATGGTTTTCATCCTGAGACTGTCCCTTGGAGCACATCCTGCCCTGGCTGGCATCCCACTGGGCACGTTTCTTCTCATGGAAGTAATAAGTATGTGATAACCCTTTAGAGATCAGGGGGACATGCTCTTTGAGTATAATCATTTCCAAGACCTTAGACCCAAAGAGATGTGTCTCTGAACCCTAATAATAGGACTCATGAAAGACTGATAGATGTAGAGAGAAGGGAAGGGGAATAGTAACCCAGGGACTTAATCTCTGGGTAAGCAGTGAAATAAAAAGTGTTAGGAAATCCTCAATTATCAGTAGAGTGGGGCTGTATTATCAACTCCACTCATCAATGTGGTGCTCATCTGACTTGAGTTGGGCTTCTAGAACAGAGCTTGAGGAAGACTCAAGGCCATGGGATTGACTGAGGGAGTGCTCTTCAGGAAGAAACCTATAAATGAGGTAGGAAACAGGAGAGGTATATTAGTCTGTTTGCATTACTATAAAAGAATACCTGAGACAGGGTAATTTATAGAAAAAAGAGGTTTAATTGGCTCACAGTTCTGTGGGTATACAGGAGGTATAGTGCCAGCATCTGCTTCTGGTGAGGCCTCAGGAAGTTTCCAATCATGGCAGAAGGTGAAGGGAGAGCAGATGCATCACATAGTGAGAACAGTAGCAAGAGAGTGAGGATGGGAGGTCCCAGACTTTTAAACAACCAGATCTCGCATGAACTAACTGAGTGAGAACTCACTCATCACCAAGGGAACGGTGCTAAACCATTCATGAGGGATCCACCCCCATGATCCACCTCCCACCAGGCCCCACCTCCAATACTGAGAATCACATTTCCACAAGAGATTTGGAAGGGACACACATCCAAACCGTGTCAATAAGGAAGGGAAAAGAGCTGAGGAAGGCTAGGTGCTCAGCCTGATCCTTGGAAAGGAATATCTTTGTATTTCCCAGGCTTGACTTCACTCTCTAATGACTCCTCCACCCATGCTTTAACCCCTACCTTCCTTCAGCTCGCCGGCTGTACTGAGTGCTGAATGTGGACAGTGTCCCTGTCTTCAAGAGCTCTCAGTGGTCATCTATGCATGCAGGCAAGCATCTATGCTAGGGCACATGGCGCTATCACTGGGCTACTTCTATACCTTGCACTGGGAAGTGAGTTAGTTCTTGTCAGTGAGTCTCCACTCTACAGCACAGCAGTTTACAAATACATTTCAAACCTAGTTTTCTAAAGGTTCTGAGATGACATTCCCCCCGATTTTTCTTCTGGATGACAATGGTGGGTTGTTATTTTCCATAAACAGACATGCCAACTTTGTTTTCCTTTCAAAAATCCACTTATATTTGCAGGACAGTTTTGTTCCATTTAATGTTTCTAAAAACAATTAACGTATTGAGGTTTTGGCATTCTTCCTAAAGGTTAACTTCACCTCAGTTAAGATGATAAAATCAATGTGGATATGCCATGATGGATAATATGAGAATAGAGTTTATTTTATTTTAAAATTAAAGTTGAAACCTTTAAGTCATCTGTTTAGTGTGTATATTTAAGCGTACGTATAAACGTATATTATAACTAATGAACAAAGAAAGCATATGAATGATGAAAAAGATTACTGGTAGCCTAAAATCCATGTTTGAAGTATTCCGTTAGCTCTTAACAAGGAGTCAGAAGAAACTGTTCTCTACATTTTGTGTAATCTGCCCAGAGCAGAGAGAGGTTCCTTATCTTCCAAAATACCTTTCACTTGAAAACCAGGTAACTTTGTGTTGATTTTTGTCATGCTCTTCAATTATTTTATAAGGAAACAACAAAAGTTTCTTGCTTCTAAAAGAGTTAAAGCTCCTAGGTCACCTGCTAATTTCATTTAAACTATTTTATTGCCACTCTGGTCAATAAGGGAGCCAAGCTGCAAGCATTTTTCATTCTCAGGCCTCTATGCGTCCATTGTAATCAAGTGGCCAATCTACTCTGACAACTCTTTTTAAATGTAGTGTCTATTAGCAGGATGGATGGAAAGGCTCTAGAGAGTTTCTAAGGCTTCTTGGCTGCTATAATGTGTTCTTACTTTCAGGATAATTGACCTGATCTGTATAAAATAGTTATATATTTTATTATTCATTAAAGGAAAATGCCATACTTCATTTTGTGTATCTTTTGTGTTACTATAATAAATTTGTCATCAACAGGTGGTTTTCTGTTCTCACCTTACTTTGTCTAATTGTCTACTATAAGGTATGAGCCAGAAATTGGGTCTTAACAAAGAAGGACAGCTTCAGAGCTTTGGCAAAAAGGACTACACTGCATATGGTAATTATTGATACTGCAAGGAATATGCTTACAGCTGCAGGTTTCACACAGAAGCTAACCTTGCCACTTTAAGCAGAGACCTGTCAGACTGTACTTGGGGGCATCAGTCAGGACTTCCAGGACTCTTGTAATCCAGTAGATGACTTAATAAAAGTAGACAGCTGATCCAAGGTCTAACAAAACAAGAATTGGTTATGTAGACAGAATGAAAGGGATGAGAGAAATATTATTGTTGGCATTAATGGGTATTTGTTGACATTGTCTTTAATGTTCTACTTTTGAAGGGCATATAAGGAAGCCCTTTTTCTATATTTTGAGAGTATCTTTAACTCTTATTTGGTTGGCTGTAGTTGTGCAAACTGCAATGAAACACTTTTCCAATGGTGCCTTATTTCAACTGTACCCTCAGAATTCATGAAAGACATTCTGTGAAGAATCTTAATCTATGTACCCAGTCAATGAATCACTCTGGGAATATAGTAGGACAATGGCAACAGTAACTCGGATGCAGGTGAATGTTTTTGCAATGGATTATGCTTAGTTATAATGATAATAATAACTGCCCCATTTTCTTCTCACAGATTATTGCTTTAATTCTTACACATTGTAATGTGAGAATTAAGCAATAATCTGTGAGAAAATTTTCATTATTTGATTTTAATTGACAAATAATTATATTTATGGCATAAAATGTGGTGCTTTGCTATGTGTATACATTTTAGAATGATCAAATCAGGTTAATTAGCATATCCATCTCATATAGTTATTTCTTTGTGGTAAAAATATTGGAAATTCTCTCTTTTAGCTGTTTTGAAATATATAATGTATTAACTATAGTCACCCTACTGTGTAATAGATCACCTGAACTAATGTAGGAGAATCTATTGAGAAGGATGATGGGATGGGGTGTTGGTTTGTGTGGGCCAAGATGGTTTGATAGGCTGGGAGGTCTGCCAAATACTGGAAGACAGTATTCGTGTCTGTGCCTGGCTTATTTAACTTAACATAATATTCTTTAGGTTCATCTATGTTGTCACAAATGACAGAATTTCTTAAGGTTGAGTAGCATTCCATTGTGTATATATTCCACATTTTCTTAATCCATTCATCTATTTATGAACACAGGTTGTTTCCGTATCTTGGCTATTGTTAATAATTCTGCAACAAGCGTAGGAGTGCAGATATCTCTTCAACATACCTATTTTCTTTCCTTTGGATATAAACCTAGTGGTGGGATTGCTGAATTATATGGTAATTCTATTTTTAGTTTTTTAAGGAACCTCCAAACTGTTTTCCAAAATGGCTGTACTAATTTACAATACCACCAACAGTGTACAAAGTTCCCTCGCCAACATCCTCACGAACCCTTTACTTTTTTTGATAACAAATCTAACAGCTGCAAGGTAATATCTCATTGTGGCTCTAATTTGCATTCTTCTGATAATTAGAGATGTTGAAAATTTAAAAATATATCTGTTAGCCAATTTTATGTGTTCTTTTGAGAGATATCTATTCAGGTATTTTGTTCATTTTAGGGTTATTTGTTTTTTTGTTATTTAGTAATATGAGTTCCTTGTATATGTTGGATATTAGCCCTTATCTAATGTATGATTTGCAAATATTTTCTCAGAATTTGTGGGTTGTCTCTTAACTATATTGTTTCTTTCACTGTGCAGAAGCTTTTTAGTTTGATGAACTCCTACTTGTCTGCTGTTTCTTTTCACTGCTTGTGCTTTGGGGGTTATACTTAATAAATCACCGTCCAGATCAACGTAATGGAGTTTTTCCCTTATGTTTTCTTCTAGTAGTTTTACAGTTTTAGGTCTTACATGTAAGTCTTTATTTTGAGTTGATTCTTGTATAAGAATGAGATAAGGGTTTATTTTCATTCATTTCAATAGATGCAGAAAAATAATTTGACAAAATTCAACATCCTTTAAAATAATAACTATCAACTAATTAAGTATAGAAAGAGTGCTCCTCAACACGATGAAGGCCATATATGACAAGCACACAGTTAACACCATACTCAGTAGTGAAAAGTTGAAAACTTTTACTCTAAGATCAGGAGCAAGACAAGATGCCCACTCTCACCACATCTGTTCAACAGAGTACTGGAAGTCCCAGCCAGAGCGGTTAGGCAAGAGAAAGAAATAGAAAGTATGTAAATAAGAAAAGAAAAAGTGAAATTTATAGTAAGAAGAAGAAGGAGATATATCTTCCATAAGTATGCATAACTGCTGGGACTATCTCAGTCACTTGTTGCTTTTAGACCACAAGGCACACAATATACACAACTGTACTTGGTAGTCCTTGTTGAAAAAGTGACATTTTGGTAAATATCTGAAGGTAGGGAAGTAGTAAGCCTTGCAGACATTTTGGAGAAGAGTACTCCAGGCAGAGGAAACAGCATGAACAAAGACCTCGAGCAGGAATATACGTGATGTGGTTGAAGATTAGCCAGAAGGCCAGAAATATGAAAGAGACATGAGTGAGTAGGAGAGTAAATGGAGATGAGATCAGGAAGTTATAGGGGGACCCGACTATTTGGCTCCATAGGACTTGAGGGGTCGTGTGGCTTTTGCAAGTGAGATGAAAGCCTTCACAGGGTTTTCAGCAGAGAGGTGACATGACATTAAAAGGCTCACTCAGGCTACTGTGTAAAGGAGTAAATATGGAAGCAGAGAAGCCACTGTAAAAACTGACAGCAATCTAGGTGTTGTAGGCAATGGGATACAATAATGAGTAAAACCAAGGTCAGAACTTCATGTTGCTTACATTTTAGTTTGGGGAGATGGATAATAAAACAAACCATCAAACTGATATGCAATGTGTCAGGTGGTCACAAATTGTAGGAAGGTAAGCAGGTAGAGAGTGATGGGAAGATGTCTGCCTTTAGCTGAAATGTAAAGTGGCAGTTATCAATGTTCCTACTAGAAGCTACTAAAACCTCCAGAACGAAAGAATTTTAAAAAATATTTTTGAAGGCTACTGAGTGCAATCAAAATTGGAAGCAAAGAAGTAATCACAGAGAGATATATTCTGCAACGCTTTTTCCTTTGCTCATTGAACAAAGTATCAAACAAGAGGTTCCATTAAAATATAAATTGGATACATTATTCCTTTGGCAGCACCTTCTCATAAATTCATCTCTAACCTATTGCAAAGCCAATGTCTTTTCGATGCCCTACAGGTCCTATAATTGGGCCCCCTTGTTAAATCTCTGGTCATTTCCTATTATGATTCTCCTTTGCTCATTCTGCTTCAGCCACTCTGAATTTTTGGCTGCTTCTCAAACATGACAAGCACATGTCTGACTTGGAGCCCTTGCACTTGCTGTGCTCTCCACCTGGAATGCCCTTCTTCTAGCTATTAATAGTAGAATGGCTGCTTCCCTGTCCTTCTTTACTTGATGCTGTCTTTTCAATGATTCTTTCTCTGACACACTGTTTAAAATTATAATACCACTCCTAGAACTCCTTATCCCCCTTCTCTGCTTCATTATTTTTCTCTACAGCATTAATCACCATAGTCTTTACTATATGCTTATTTGTTTTGATTATTTTATATTTAATTTCCCAGAAGCTAAGCTCTATTGGGAATTTCTTTTACGTTTTACTCACACTGTCTAAAACTGAGACTGACCCATTGCAGGCCCTTGAGAAACACTTGAGTAAATGGATGAGTGAATGACTTACATAGCTCCAATGCTGATAAACTTCAACCAGATAGAATTGAATTTATTTCATATTGAAGGGAATGACAGAAGATGTGATGAAATTTTTTTTTTAAGGAGGTATAGTACTTTAGGGAATGAGTGGAGAGGAGTTTGGAAAACCCCACCAATATTTTCTTAAAGTTTAAAGTTAAAGGCTGAAAATACGGGTGAGCTACAGAAGTCAGCAAGGCCTTTGCTAGCCATAGATCAACCTTGAAGGGGTCAGGAGAAAAAGTATGTGGTCAGGCTATTTTTCTAACCTGATTTCCAAATAGCAGCTTGATCTTGCGTCAATGTTAGGAAAAGGCACCTACTGTAGAGTGAAATAGTCTAGTGGGAAAAAGTGAAAAACCTACCAGGAACCATTTGCGTAGCTGTAGACAAATTCAAAAGGTAAGAAAAAATATAAAATGTTATTCAGTCTCACCTAATAGTCCATGAGCCTTTTCCATTTTTTTGTTGTTCATCCCTTTTCCCCTGTGACCTATTTATTTAAAAGTGGGCCATGTTCAATCTTCAAATTACAACTCCTTTTTTGAGCATGATATTTTACCAACATATACTAAGAATTTAATAAATTTTAGTTGAATAAGTAAGTGAAGTGAAATGCACAGTACACAGAATATATGCTTATACCCAATGGTGATATGCAAAATATTTGGCAATAGATATGTCCTAGACATAAGCCATCCACAAAGAATGACTGCCATGAATCACCAGTACACCCATACCAGTGTATACTGGTTGAAAATCATCAGCACATTTATCACTGAACTCTCTAACCCATGCCCTCTTCAACTTAGATTTAAACATCACTGTATGAGACACTGTACCAACCTGTGACAATCTCCTTGGCCCTTTAATTTTCAGCCTTATAAATTTCCTAAAGCATTCATTCACTTAGAGAAAGATAACTGATTCACTTAGCAAGGCTTTCTTGGTTATAGGCTATTCAATGTTTTGCTGACTTTTTCATTGAAGATTTTACATCACTAGATATTAATGTTTTAGGTTCAGCCAAAATGTACCCAGGTTCGAGGCCAATAAACCAGTAATAATTTGTATGCCCACTCAGTTTGAGCTTTTCATTATCTTGGCAAAAGTAATTTCTCAGAAGAAAATCATTTACTAATAAATTCTGTTTTTATTATTAAAAAGAGCTCTTATAAGTACAAGTGTCTTCACTGATATAAAATTTCATGTTCTTCAAAATTAAATACAAAACTTTAATTAGGATACTCAAGGCAATAAAGTAAAATCCTAATCCCTTTATGTAGCCAATGAAATGGAACTGAAAGAGGGAGGCATAGTGGATTTTTAAAAAATGTTTTACCTAATCTTTTAGAAAATTTTATTATCTTCCAAAAAAAGTTAGCTGAAATAATATTTCTTCTTCATAGGAGGCATCATCTTCCAATAAAGTTTTTATTATTCACTCACTCAATATTAAATAATACAATCAGCTAAAAGAAATTTTGTATCTGTAAAATTTGCATCTGATCTTCTAATGAACATATATCATCCATTTGTAGACCATGACATATAATTACTTCTGTGCCATTTTACTTAATGTATATCTTTCTAATTTTAGCATTCTTTATGGAAGCAGAAAGAATTCTCCAATTTTATTGAATGAAAATATGGCAGCAATGAGCAAATTATATTTTAACCCTATGGCCCTAAAATTTTCAGCATTTGTTCTGCAATATTCTAGTACACACCATCCATATCTACAACCTTCTTCCCCACCTACGTAATGTTGTTTTACCCCAGTTGTTATGAAAAAAATGTCAAAGTTGTTTTACCCCACTTGGTATAAAAATGTTAAAGTTATGAAAAATGTTAAAGTTTCCATTTAGGAATTGTCCTCTCAACGCCCTCAATTATATATTAAATATCTCATGCATTGTAAACAATAAATAGAACTATTCTAAACGTCTCTTCTTGTGCCAACTTGCCAGCTCTCTCCTTTTCAAAGACAAGTAAGATTTAAAAAAATTATTATATTGCTATAAAAATTTACAGTTGAGTCTTTGGACCTGGAGCAAGATGGCCAAATAGGAACAGCTCCAGTCTCCAGCTCCCAGTGCGAGCAACAGAGAATATGGGTGATTTCTGCATTTTCAACTGAGGTACCGGGTTCATCTCACTGAGGAGTGCCAGACAATCAGTGCTGATCAGCTGGTGCAGCCTAACCAGTGAGAGCTGAAGCAGGGTGAGGCATCCCCTCACCTGGGAAGTGCAAGGGGGAAGGGAATCCCTTTTTCTAGCCAAGGGAACCTGAGACACACAACACCTCGAAAATCAGGTAACTCCCACCCTAATACTGTGCTTTACCAAGGGTGTTAGCAAATGGCACACCAGGAGATTATATCCCACACCTGGCTAGGAGGGTCCCATGCCCACGGAGCCTCCCTCATTGCTAGCACAGCAGTCTGCGATCTAACTGCAAGGCAGCAGTGAGACTGGGGGAGGGGCGCCCACCATTGCTGAGGCTTAAGTGGGTAAACAAAGCCGCCAGGAAGCTCAAACTGGGTGGAGCCCACAGCAGCTCAAGGAGGCCTGCCTGTCTCTGTAGACTCCACCTCTGGGGACAGCAAACAGCTAAACAAAAAGCAGCAGAAACCTCTGCAGATGCAAATGACCCTGTCTGAGGGCTTTGAAGAGAGCAGTGGATCTCTCAACACGGAGGTTGAGATCTGAGAACAGACAGACTGCCTGCTCAAGTGGGTCCCTGACCCCTGAGTAGCCTAACTGGGAGACATCCCCACTAGGTGCAGACTGACACCCCACACCTCACACAGTAGGGTACACCCCTGAGACGAAGCTTCCAGAGCAAGAATCAGACCGGAACACTCAATGTTCAGCAATATTCTATCTTCTGCAGCCTCCGCTGCTGATACCCCAGCAAACAGGGTCCAGAGTGAACCTCAAGCAATCTCCAACAGACCTACAGCTGAGGGTCCTGACTGTTAGAAGGAAAACTAACAAACAGAAAGGACACCCACACCAAAACCCCATCAGTACGTCACCATCATCAAAGACCAAAGGCAGATAAAACCACAAAGATGGGGAAAAAGCAGGGCAGAAAAGCTGGAAATTCAAAAAATCAGAGCACATCTCCTCCTCCAAAGGAATGCAGCTCCTCGCCAGCAACAGATCAAAGCTGGACAGAGAATGACTTTGACGAGTTGAGAGAAGCAGGCTTCAGTCCATCAAAGGAGAGCTAAAGGAGGAACTACGTACCCAGGGCAAAGAAACTAAAAATCTTGAAAAAAGAATGGAAGAATGGATACCTAGAATAATCAATGCAGAGAAGGCCATAAATGAACTGACAGAGATAAAAACCATGGCACAAGAAATACGTGACAAATGCACAAGCTTCAGTAACCGACTCAATCAACTGGAAGAAAGAGTATCAGCAATTGAGGATAAAATGAATGAAATGAAGTGAGAAGAGAAGTCTAAAGAAAAAAGAGAAAAAAGAAATGAACAAAGCCTTCAAGAAGTATGGGATTATGTGAAAAGGCCAAATCTACGTCTGATTGGGGTGCCTGAAAATGAGGGGGAAAATGGAACCAAATTGGAAAACACACTTCAGGATATCATCCAGGAGAACTTCCCCAACCTAGTAAGGCAGGTCAACATTCAAATTCAGGAAATACAGAGAACACCACAAAGATACTCTTCGAGAAGAGCAACTCCAAGATACATAATTGTCAGATTCACCAAAGTTGAAATGAAGGAAAAACTGTTAAGGGCAGCCAAAGAGAAAGGTCGGGTTACACACAAAGGGAAGCCCATCAGACTAACAGCAGATCTCTCGGCAGAAACTCCCCAAGCCAGAAGAGAGTGGGGGCCAATATTCAACATTCTTAAAGAAAAGAATTTTCAACCCAGAATTTCATATCCAGCCAAACTAAGTTTCATAAATGAAGGAGAAATAAAATTCTTTACAGACAAGCAAATGCTTAGAGATTTTGTCACCACCAGGCCTGCCCTACAAGACACCCTGAAGGAAGCACTAAACATGGAAAGGAACAACAAGTACAAGCCAATGCAAAAACATGCCAAAATGTAAAGACCATCGATGCTAGAAAAAAACTACATCAACTAACGAGCAAAATAACCAGCTAATATCACAATGACAGGATCAAGTTCACACATAACAATATTAACCTTAAATGTAAATGGACTAAATGCTCCAATTAAAAGACACAGACTGGTAAATTAGATAAAGAGTCAAGACCCATCAGTTTGCTGTATTCAGGAAACCCATCTCACATGCAGAGACATACATAGGCTCAAAATAAACGGATGGAGGAAGATCTACCAAGCAAATGGAGAACAAAAAAAAAGCAGGTGTTGCAATCCTAGTCTCTGATAAAACAGTCTTTAAACCAACAAAGATCAAAAGAGACAAAGAAGGCCATTACATAATGGTAAAGGGATCAATTCAACAGGAAGAGCGAACTATCCTAAATATATATGCACCCAATACAGGAGCACCCAGATTCATAAAGCAAGTCCTTAGAGACTGACAAAGAGACTTAGACTCCCATACAGTAATAATGGGAGACTTCAACACCCCACTGTCAACATTAGACAGATCAACGAGACAGAAAGTTAACAAGGATATCCAGGAATTGAATTCGACTCTGCACCAAGCGGACCTAATAGACATCTACAGAACTCTCCACCCCAAATCAACAGAATATACGTTCTTCTCAGCACCACATCGCACTTATTCCAAAATTGACCACATAATTGGAAGGAATGTACAATCCTTAGCGAATGTACAAAACAGAAATTATAACAAACTGTCTCTCAGACCACAGAGCAATCAAACTAGAACTCAGGACTAAGAAACTCAATCAAAACCGCTCAACTACATGGAAACTGAACAACCTGCTCCTGAATGACTACTAGGTCCATAACAAAATGAAGGCAGAAATGAAGAGGTTCTTTGAAACCAATGAGAACAAAGATACAACATATCAGAATCTCTGGGACACATTTAAAGCAGTGTGTAGAGGGAAATTTGTAGCACTAAATGCCCACAAGAGAAAGCAGGAAAGATCTAAAATTGACACCCTAACATCACAATTAAAAGAACTAGAGAAGTAAGAGCAAACACATTCAAAAGCTAGCAGGAGGCAAGAAATAACTAAGATTAGAGAAGAGCTGAAGGAGATAGAGACACAAAAAACCCTCCAAAAAATCAATGAATCCAGGAGTTGGTTTTTTGAAAAGATCGACAAAATTGATAGAGTGCTAGCAAGACTAATAAAGAAGAAAAGAGAGAAGAATCAAATAGATGCAATAAAAAATGATACAGGGGGATATCACCACCGACCCCACAGAAATACAAACTACCATCAGAGAATACTATAAACACCTCTACGCAAATAAACTAGAAAATCTAGAAGAAATGGATAAGTTCCTGGACACTTATACTCTCCTAAGACTAAACCAGGAAGAAGATGAATCCCTGAATAGACCAATAGCAGGCTCTGAAGTTGAGGCAATAATTAATAGCCTACCAACCAAAAAAAGTCCAGGACCAGATGGATTCACAGCTGAATTCTACCAGAGGTACAAGGAGGAGCTGGTACCATTCCTTCTGAAACTACTCCAATCAATAGAAAAAGAGGGAATCCTCCCTAACTCATTTTATGAGGCCAACATCATCCTGATACCAAAACCTGGCAGAGACACAACAAAAAAAGAGAATTTTAGACCAATATTCCTGATGAACATCGATGCAAAAAACCTCAACAAAATACTGGCAAACCGAATCCAGCAGCACATCAAAAAGCTTATCCACCATGATCAAGTGTACTTCATCCCTGGGATGCAAGGCTGGTTCAACATACACAAATCAATAAACGTAATCCAGCATATAAACAGAACTAAAGACAAAAACCACATGGTTATCTCAATAGATGCAGAAAAGGCCTTTGACAAAATTCAACAGCCCTTCATGCTAAAAACTCTCAATAAATTCGGTATTGATGGAACATATCTCAAAATAATAAGAGATATTTATGACAAACCCACAGCCAATATCATACTGAATGGGCAAAAACTGGAAGCATTCGCTTTGAAAACTGGCAGAAGACAGCAATGCCCTCTCTCACCACTCCTATTCAACATAGTGTTGGAAGTTCTGGCTAAGGCAATCAGGCAAGAGAAAGAAATCAAGGTTATTCAGTTAGGAAAAGAAGAAGTCAAATTGTCCCTGTTTGCAGATGACATGATTGTATATTTAGGAAACCCCATCATCTCAGCCCAAAATCACCTTAAGCTGATAAGCAACTTCAGCAAAGTCTCAGGATACAAAATTAATGTGCAAAAATCACAAGCATTCTTACACACCGGTAACAGACAAACAGAGAGCCAAATCATGAATGAACTTCCATTCACCATTGCTTCAAAGAGAATAAAATACCTAGGAATCCAACTTACAAGGGATGTAAAGGACCTCTTCAAGGAGAACTACAAACCACTGCTCAGTGAAATCAAAGAGGACACAAACAAATGGAAGAACATACCATGCTCATGGATAGGAAGAATCAATATTTTGAAAATGGCCATATTGCCCAAGGTAATTTATAGATTCAATGCCATCCCCATCAAGCTACCAATGACTTTCTTCACAGAATTGGAAAAAACTGCTTTAAAGTTCATATGGAACCAAAAAAGACCCCGCATTGCCAAGACAATCCTAAGTCAAAAGAATAAAGCTGGAGGCATCACGCTACCTGACTTCAAACTATACTACAAGGCTACAGTAACCAAAACAGCATGGTACTGGTACCAAAACAGAGATCTAGACCAATGGAACAGAACAGAGTCCTCAGAAATAATACCACACATCTACAGCCATCTGATCTTTGACAAACCTGACAAAAACAAGAAAAAGGGAAGGATTCCCTATTTAATAAATGGGAAAATTGGCTAGCCATAAGTAGAAAGCTGAAACTGGATCCTTTCCTTACTCCTTATACGAAAATTAATTCAAGATGGATTAGAGACTTAAATGTTAGACCCAATACCATAAAAATCCTAGAAGAAAACCTAGGTAATACCATTCAGGACATAGGCACAGGCAAGGACTACATGTCTAAAACACCAAAAGCAACGGCAACAAAAGCCAAAATTGACAAATGGGGTCTAATTAAACTAAAGGGCTTCTGCACAGCAAAAGAAACTACCATCAGAGTGAACAGGCAACCTACAGAATGGGAGAAAATTTTTGCAATCTACTCATCTGACAAAGGGCTAATATCCAGAACCTACAAAGAACTCAATCAAATTTATAAAAAGAAACAAACAACCCCATCAAAAAGTAGGCAAAGGATATGAACAGACATTTCTCAAAAGAAGACACGCATACAGCCAACAGACACATGAAAAAATGTTCATCATCACTGGCCATCAGAGAAATGCAAATCAAAACCACAATGAGATACCATCTCATACCAGTTAGAATGGCAATCATTCAAAAGTCAGGAAACAACAGGTGCTGGAGAGGATGTGGAGAAATAGGAACACTTTTACACTGTTGGTGGGATTGTAAACTAGTTCAATCATTGTGGAAAACAGTATGGTGATTCCTCAAGGATCTAGAACTAGAAATACCGTATGACCCAGCCATCCCATTACTGGGTATATACCCAAAGGAATATAAATCATGCTGCTATAAAGACACATGCAGACGTATGTTTATTGCGGCAGTATTCACAATAGCAAAGACTTGGAATCAACCCAGATGTCCATCAGTGACAGACTGGATTAAGAAACTGTGGTACATATACACCATGGAATACTATGCAGCCATATAAAAGGATGAGTTCATGTCCTTTGTAGGGACATGGATGCAGATGGAAACCATCATTCTCAGCAAACTATCACAAGAACAGAAAACCAAACACCGCATGTTCTCACTCATAGGTGGGAACTGAACAATGAGATCACTTGGACTCGGGAAGGGGAACATCACACACCGGGGCCTATTATGGGAAGGGGGGAGGGGGGCGGGATGGCATTGGGAGTTATACCTGATGTAAATGATGAGTTGATGGGTGCTGACAAGTTGATGGGTGCAGCACACCAACATGGCACAGGTATACATATGTAACAAACCTGCACATTGTGCACATGTACCCTAGAACTTAAAGTACAATAATAATAATAATAATTTACAGTTAACAGGGAAACCATCATCTTGACAATTAGAAGTAAGAGCAGTCTTCAAAAAATGACTTGTGATAGACAAGAAAATACAACTTAAAACACTGGCATGTTTATAAAACAAGAAGGGAAAGCTAATGTAATGAAAGGGAAATGACCATGTCATTTTTCACCTAGCATTCACTAAGTAAATATATACCAATTTGATAGCTGAAGAAGAAATTGCTGAACTAAAAGTAACACCTGGTTGTGCATATCAACACCTAAACACATCCTGGATGAATTTTATATTTAACAATGAAAGATAAATAGACAGAAATATGGGTATATAGGGAGACAGATAGATGATAGATAGATAGATAGATAGATAGATAGATAGATAGATAGATAGATAGATAGATGGATGGATAGATAGATAGATAGATAGATAGATAGATAGATAGTAGAGAGATATTAGATAGATAGACTGATAGATCGGTATATTGTCTGGTTGGCTCTTCTTTCTAAAATTCTATGTAATAATATCCTTTTCCTACTTGACAAAAAAAGGCTCACCTCATCCCCATCTGGAAAATCAATACAGTACATTATTACCTTTGTGATATGGTTGGATCTGTGTCCCTGCCCAAATCTTATGTTTAATTATGTGGGGACTAGTGGGAGGTGATTGGATCATGGGGGCAGTTTCTCATGAAGGGTTTAGCACCATCCTCTTGGTGCTATTCTCATGATAGTTAGTGAGTTCTCATGAGATTTGGTTGTTTAAAAGTGTGTGGCACCTCCTCCCCTCTCCTCTCTCTCTCTCTCATTCTCTCTCTCACTCCTCCTCCAGCCATGTGACATGCTGGCTTCTCCTTCACCTTCCACTGTAATTGTAGGTTCCCTGAGGCCTCCCCAGAAGGTGAACAGGTGCCAGCATCATGCTTCCTGTACAACCTGTGGAGCTGTGAGCCAATTAAACCTCTTTTCTTTATTAATTACCCAGTCTCAGGTATTTATGTATAGCAATGTGAGAATGGACTAGTACAACTTGATATAAAAATCTGTAGAATAATTCAGAATGATAGTATCAGGATTAAGAATGTGAATGACCTAAAAGCCTTAATAGAAAATACTTGTGCAGATCAGGGAGGTAGCATTTGTTGCTTTAAATAAAAAGAATGATAAGCCATGGAGTATTAAAAAAATTGTTTGATGCTGTTAAATGTGTGATTTTTGGCTTAAAGTATAAAATTCTAAATAATTGAGTGGTAGTACTATAGGAAATACTTCCCTTTCCTATATACTTACACATTAATTTGCATTTCCTAAAATTTTATATAATAGTGTTCTTTAGTTGGATTTCTTGCACTCACCATAATGCCATTAAAATTCAACCATGTTATTGTATCTTTCAAAAGTTCATTGCTTATTATTAATGAATGATATTCAATGATATGGCTATACTATAGTTTGTTGATCGATTTTTCTGTCAGTATGCATTCGTGTTGATTTTGGCTATTGCAAGTAAAGCTTCTAGGAACATGTGCATACAAGTCTTTGTATGAATATATGTTTTCTTTTCTCTTGCGTAAACATCTAAGAGTGGAATGGTAGATCATATAGTAGGTACATGTTTAACATTTTAAAAACTGCCAAACTATTTTCCTAAGTTGATGCTTCATTTACTTTCTTAACACAACTGTGTGAGAGTTGTAATTCTGCCACATCCTCACCAATACTCAGTACGGTTGGTCATAACTTTCAGCCATTCTAATAGGATGATGGTGGTTTTAATGAAGTTTTAATATTTGGTTCCATAATACCTAAGGGTGTTGAGCATTTTTATATGAATTTATTTGCCATCTCTGTACTTTATTTGGTGAAGTGTTTATTCAAGTGTTTTTTTCCTTGGATTGTCTATTTATTATTGAATTTTGTGAGTTCTTGATACATTCTGGATATAAGTCCTTTATTAGATATATGGTATGCAGATATTTTCTCCAAGTCTGTTTTTTTCCCCATTCTCAGAATCTTAAGAAGAACAGATATTTTCAATTTTGAAGTTCAATTTATTTTTTTTTTTTTTTACTTTAAATTCTGGGATACATGTGCAGAATGTGCAAGTTTGTTACACAGGTGTACATGTGCCATTGGTGGTTTGCTGCACCCACCAACTGGTCATCTACATTAGGTATTTCTCCTAATGCTATCCCTCTCCTCGTCCCCCACCTCCCGACAGGCCCCAGTGTGTGATGTTCCCCTCCCTGTACCCATAGGTTCTCATTTTTCAACTCCCACTTATGAGTGAGAACATGTAGTGATTGGCTTTCTGTTCTTGTGTTAGTTTGCTGAGAATGGTGGTTTCCAGCTTCATCAATGTCCCTGCAAAGGACATGAACTCATTTTTTAAGGCTACATAGTATTCCATGGTGTATGTGTGCCACATTTTCTTTATCCAGTCTATCATTGATGGGTATTTGGGTTGGTTTCAAGTCTTTGCTATTGTGAATAGTGCCACAATAAATATACGACGTGTCTATATAGTAGGATGATTTCTAATCCTTTGGGTATATACCCAGAAATGGGATTGTTGGGTCAAATGGTGTTTCTAGTTCTAGATCCTTGAGGAATCACCACAGTGGTTGAACTAATTTACACTCCCACCAATAGTGTAAAAGCATTTCTATTTCTCCACATCCTCTCCAGCATCTGTCGTTTCCTGACTTTAACGACTGCCATTCTAACTGGCGTGAGAAAGTATCTCACTGCAGTTTTGATTTGCCTTTCTCTAATGACCACTGATGATGAGCTTTTCTTCATATGTTTGTTGGCCACAGAAATATCTTTTTTTGAAGTGTCTTTTTCTGGTACCAGGACTATGTTGTTTTGGTTACTGTAGCCTTGTAATATAGTTTGAAGTCAGGTAGTGTGATGCCTCCAGCTTTGTTCTTTTTGTTTAGTATTGTCTTGGCTATACAGGCTCTTTTTGGTTTCATAGGAAATTTAAAGTCATTTTTTTTTCTAATTCTGTGAAGAAAGTCAGTGGTAGCTTTATGGGAATAGCATCGAATCTATAAATTACTTTGGGCAGTATGACCATTTTCACAATATTGATTCTTCCTATCTATGAGCATGGAATGAATGTTTTTCCATTGGTTTGTGTCCTCTCATTTCCTTGAGCAATTCTTTGTAGTTATCCTTGAAAAGGTCCTTCACATCTCTTGTAAGTTGCATTCTTAGGTATTTTATTCTCTTTGCAGAAATTGTGAATGAAGTTCACTCATGATTTGGCTCTCTGTTTTTCTATTATTTGTGTATAGGAATGCTTGTGATTTTTGCACATTGATTTTGTACCCTGAGACTTTGCTGAAGTTGCTTATCAGCTTAAGGAGTTTTGGCCTGAGACAATGGGGTTTTCTAAATACACAATCATGTCATCTGCAAACAGAGATAATTTGAAAAGAGATAAAACTTCCTCTTTTCCTATTTGAATACCCTTTATTTCTTTCTCTTGCCTCATTGCCCTGGCCAGAACTTCCAATACTATGTTGAGTAGGAGTGGTGAGAGAGGGCATCCTTGTCTTGTGCCAGTTTTCAAAGGGAATGCTTCCAGCTTATGCCCATTCAGTATATTTGCTGTGGGTTTGTCATAAATATCTCTTATTATTTTGAGATATGTTCCATCAGTACATAGTTTATTGAGTGCTTTAGCATGAAGGGGTGTTGAATTTTATTGAAGGCTTTTCTGCATCTATTGAGATAATCATGTGGTTTTTTCATTGGTTCTGTTTTTGTGATGAATTACATTTATTGATTGGCATATTCTGAACCAGCCTTGCATCCCAGTGATGAAGCCGACTTGATCGTGGTGGATAAGTTTTTTAATGTGCTGCTGGATTTGGTTTGCCAGTATTTTATTGGGGACTTTCGTATTGATGTTCTTCAGGGATATTGGCCTGAAGTTTTCTTTTTTTGTTGTATGTCTGCCAGATTTTGATATCAGGATGATGTTGGCCTCATAAAATGAGTTAGGGGGGAGTCACTCTTTTTCTATTGTTTGGAATATTTCAGAAGGAATGGTACCAGCTCCTCTTTGTGCCTCTGGTAAAATTTGGCTGTGAATTCATCTTGTCCTGGATTTTTTTTTTCCTTTTGGTTGGTATGCTATTAATTACTGCCTCAATTTTAGAACTTATTATTGGTGTATTCAGGAATTTGACTTCTTCCTGGTTTAGTCTTGGGAGGGTGATGCATCCAGGAATTTATCCATTTTTTTCTAGATTTTCTAGTTTATTTGTGTAGAGGTGATTATAGTATTCTCTGATGGTAGTTTGTACTTCTTTGGGATCAGTGGTGATCTCCCCTTTATCATTTTTTATGGTGTCTATTTGATTCTTCTCTCTTTTCTTCTTTAATAGTCTGGCTAGCTGTCTATCTATTTTGTTAATCTTTTGAAAAAACCAGCTCCTGGACCAATTGAGTTTTTGAAGGCTTTTTCATGTCTACATCTCCTTCAGTTCAGCTCTGACCTCAGTTATTTTTTGTCTTCTATTAGCTTTTGAATTTGTTTGCTCTTGCTTCTCTAGTTCTTTTAATTGTAATGTTAGGGTGTCAATTTTCATCTTTCCCGCTTTCTCCTGTCAGCATTTAGTGCTATAAATTTCCCTCTAAACACTGCTTTAGCTGTGTCCAAGAGATTGAGTACATTGTGTTTTTCTTCTCATTGGTTGTAAATAACTTTTTATTTCTGCATCAGTTTTGTTATTTACCCAGTAGTCATTCAGGAGCAGGTTGTTCAGTTTCCATGTGGTTGTGTGGTTTTGAGTGAGTTTCTTAATCCTAAGTTCTAATTTGATTGCACTGTGGTCTGAGAGACTGTTTGTTATGATTTCCATTCCTTTACATTTGCTGAGGAGTGTTTTACTTCCAGTTATGTGGTCAGTTTTAGAATAAGTGTGATGTGATGCTGAGAAGAATGTATGTTTTGTTGATTTGGGGTGAAGAGTTCTGTAGATGTCAACTAGGTCTGCTTGGTCCAGAGCTGAGTTAAAGTCCTGGATATCTTTGTTAATTTTCTATCTCATTGATCTGTCTAATACTGACAGTGGGGTGTTAAAGTTTCCCACTAATATTGTGTGAGAATCTAAGTCTTTTTGTAGGTCTCTAAGAACTTCCTTTATAAATCTGGGTGCTCCTGTATTGGGTGCATATATATTTAGGATAGTTAGCTCTTCTTATTGTATTGATCCCTTTACCATTATGTAATGCCCTTCTTTTTTCTTTTTTGATCTTTGTTGGTTTAAAATCTGTTTTATCAGAGACTAGGATTGCAACCCCCTCCTTTTTTTTTTTTTTTGCTTTCCATTTGCTTGGAAAATCTTTCTCCATCCCTTTATTTTGAGCCTGTGTGTGTCTTTGCACCTGAGATGGGTCTCCTGAATACAGCACACCGATGGGTCTTGACTCTTTTTTCCAATTTGCCAGTCCGTGTCTTTTAACTGGGGCATTTAGCTCATTTACATTTAAGGTTAACATTGTTATGTGTGAATTTGATCCTGTCAAAAAGATGCTAGCTGGTTATTTTGCCCATTAGTTGATGCAGTTTTTTCTTTTTTTTTTTTTTTTTTTTTTTTTTTTTTTTTTTTTTTTTTTTTTTTTTTACATATGTATACTTGTGCCATGTTGGTGTGCTGCACCCATCAACTCGTCATTTACATCAGGTATAACTCCCAAAGCAATCCCTCCCCCCTCCCCCCTCCCCATGATAGGCCCCGGTGTGTGATGTTCCCCTTCCCGAGTCCAAGTGATCTTATTGTTCAGTTCCCACCTACGAGTGAGAACATGCGGTGTTTGGTTTTCTGTTCTTGTGATAGTTTGCTAAGAATGATGGTTTCCAGCTGCATCCATGTCCCTACAAAGGACACAAACTCATCCTTTTTTATGGCTGCATAGTATTCCATGGTGTATATGTGCCACATTTTCTTAATCCAATCTGTCACTGATGGACATTTGGGTTGATTCCAAGTCTTTGCTATTGTGAATAGTGCTGCAATAAACATACGTGTGCATGTGTCCTTATAGCAGCATAATTTATAATCCTTTGGGTATATACCCAGTAATGGGATGGCTGGGTCATATGGTACATCTAGTTCTAGATCCTTGAGGAATCGCCATACTGTTTTCCATAATGGTTGAACTAGTTTACACTCCCACCAACAGTGTAAAAGTGTTCCTATTTCTCCACATCCTCTCCAGCACCTGTTGTTTCCTGACTTTTGAATGATCGCCATTCTAACTGGTGTGAGATGGTATCTCATTGTGGTTTTGATTTGCATTTCTCTGATGGCCAGTGATGATGAGCATTTTTTCATGTGTCTGTTGGCTGTATGAATGTCTTCTTTTGAGAAATGTCTGTTCATATCCTTTGCCCACTTTTGGATGGGGTTGTTTGTTTTTTTCTTGTAAATTTGTTTGAGTTCTTTGTAGGTTCTGGATATTAGCCCTTTGTCAGATGAGTAGATTGCAAAAATTTTCTCCCATTCTGTAGGTTGCCTGCTCACTCTGATGGTAGTTTCTTTTGCTGTGCAGAAGCTCTTTAGTTTGATGAGATCCCATTTGTCAATTTTGGCTTTTGTTGCCGTTGCTTTTGGTGTTTTAGACATGAAGTCTTTGCCCATGCCTATGTCCTGAATGGTACTACCTAGGTTTTCCTCTAGGATTTTTATGGTATTAGGTCTAACATTTAAGTCTCTAATCCATCTTGAATTAATTTTCGTATAAGGAGTAAGGAAAGGATCCAGTTTCAGCTTTCTACTTATGGCTAGCCAGTTTTCCCAGCACCATTTATTAAATAGGGAGTCCTTTCCCCATTTCTTGTTTCTCTCAGGTTTGTCAAAGATCAGATGGCTGTAGATACGTGGTATTATTTCTGAGGACTCTGTTCTGTTCCATTGGTCTATATCTCTGTTTTGGTACCAGTACCATGCTGTTTTGGTTACTGTAGCCTTGTAGTATAGTTTGAAGTCAGGTAGCGTGATGCCTCCAGCTTTGTTCTTTTGACTTAGGATTGTCTTGGAGATGCGGGCTCTTTTTTGGTTCCATATGAACTTTAAAGCAGTTTTTTCCAATTCTGTGAAGAAGCTCATTGGTAGCTTGATGGGGATGGCATTGAATCTATAAATTACCTTGGGCAGTATGGCCATTTTCACGATATTGATTCTTCCTATCCATGAGCATGGTATGTTCTTCCATTTGTTTGTGTCCTCTTTGATTTCACTGAGCAGTGGTTTGTAGTTCTCCTTGAAGAGGTCCTTTACATCCCTTGTAAGTTGGATTCCTAGGTATTTTATTCTCTTTGAAGCAATTGTGAATGGAAGTTCATTCCTGATTTGGCTCTCTGTTTGACTGTCACTGGTGTATAAGAATGCTTGTGATTTTTGCACATTAATTTTGTATCCTGAGACTTTGCTGAAGTTGCTGATCAGCTTAAGGAGATTTTGGGCTGAGACAATGGGGTTTTCTAAATATAAAATCATGTCATCTGCAAACAGGGACAATTTGACTTCTTCTTTTCCTAACTGAATCCCCTTGATTTCTTTCTCTTGCCTGATTGCCCTAGCCAGAACTTCCAACACTATGTTGAATAGGAGTGGTGAGAGAGGGCATCCCTGTCTTGTGCCAGTTTTCAAAGGGAATTTTTCCAGTTTTTGCCCATTCAGTATGATATTGGCTGTGGGTTTGTCATAAATAGCTCTTATGATTTTGAGGTACGTTCCATCAATACCGAATTTATTGAGCGTTTTTAGCATGAAGGGCTGGTCTTTACATTTTGATATGCTTTTGCAGTGGCTAGTACTGGTTTTTCCTTTCCATATTTAGTGCTTCCTTCAGGAACTCTTGTAAGGCAGGCCTGGTGGTGACAAAATCCTGCAACATTTGCTTGTCTGTAAAGGATTTTATTTCTCCTTCACTTATGAAGCTTAGTTTGGCTAGATACGAAATTCTGGGTTGAAAATTCTTTTCTTTAAGAATGTTGAATACTGGTCCCCACTCTCTCGTGCCTTGTAGGGTTTCTGCAGAGAGATCTGCTGTTAGTCTGATGGGTTTGCCTTTGTGGGTAACCCGACCTTTCTCTCTGGCTGCCCTTAACATTTTTTCCTTCATTCCAACTTTGGTGAATCTGACAATTTTGTGTCTTGGGGTTGCTCTTCTCAAGGAGTATCTTTGTGTTGTTCTCTGTATTTCCTGAATTTGAATGTTGGCCTGTCTTGCTAGGTTGGGGAAGTTCTCCTGGATAGTATCTTCAAGTGTGTTTTCCAACTTGTTTCCATTCTCCCCATCACTTTCAGTTACACCAATCAAATCTAGGTTTGGTCTTTTCACATAGCCCTATATTTCTTGGAGACTTTGTTCATTCTTTCTCATTCTTTTTTTCTCTTATGTTGTTTTCATGCTTTATTTCATTAAGTTGGTCTTTGATCTCTGATATCCTTTCTTCTGCTTCATCAATTCGACTATTTATACTTGTGTATGCTTCACAAAGTTTTTGTGCTGTGTTTTTCAGCTCCATCAGGTCATTTATGTTCTGCTCTAAACTGGTTATTCTAGTTAGCAATTCATCTAACCCTTTTCAAGGTTCTTAGCTTCCTTGTATTGAGTTAGAATATTCTCCTTTAACTCAAGGAGTTTGTTATTGCCAACCTTCTGAAGCCTACTTCTGTCAATTCGTCAACTCATTCTCTGTCCAATTTTGTTCCCTTGCTGGCATGGAATTGTGATCCTTTGGAGGAGAAGAGGCATTCTGGTTTTTGGAATTTTGAGCCTTTTGCACCTGTTTTTCTTCATCTCCATGGATTTATCTACCTTTTGTCTTTGATGTTAGTGACCTTCGGATGGGGTTTTATTTATTATAAGCAGCAAAATTAAAACAGGCCACACCTTCAACACTTGGCTTGGAAATATTTTCAGCTAAATACTCAATTTATTGCTTTCCAATTTTGCTAACTTTTCTGCCATTATATAACAAAGATTGCCTTTCCTTTTCTTATCCCAATAATGATTAGCAGTCCAGGTCAATGTATTTCTCAGAACAGAAAGACCCTAACAATAGGTCAATATTTAGATGGCCAAAAATGAGCTAGTGGCTACTTAAGTGTACTAAGGAATAAGGCTGGAAAGACTGGAACAATTATCTTTTCACATCAAGCTCTCTGTCATGAATGGGGGATGGGAGAAGTAGGAAAGAGATATCTATTTCAGCAAAAACATTTATGTTGTTGTCATCAGTGCATTTCAGAGACCTTATCTTAGAGGAAATCAATGAGAGAGGGCTGGGGAGTAGCCCAAGGGCCTTCAAACATCTTTTGGTATTGAAATGAGATGAGTGAATCTCAGTTTGTAACTTAAATAACAATTTTTCTGCTGAAAATTTGAACAATACTCTTCAGACTTCCTTTTCTGTTATGAGACAACAGAGGGTATTGATTAGTCCCAAACATTTTTCTTCATAAAATTCTTTTCTTTGTATTTTCCCTCTTCAGCCTCCTGACCTTGTTATTGGCCTCCCAAAGTACTGCCATTACAGGCGTGAGCCACTGCGCCCAGCCATTTATTTTCTTTTACTTGGCATCTTCTCCCCCACTAGATTATAAACTCCATTCAGATGTCAGCCAAAAAGGAAGAGGCTGAGGCACAAAATATAATTGAAAGAGTTTACTTGGCCAGGCATGGTGGCTCATGCCTGTAATTCCTGAAAGGCTGAGGCAGGTGGAGTCCCTGAGGTCAGGGGTTCGAGATCAGCCTGGCCAACATGGTGAAACCCTTTCTCTGCTAAAAATACAAAATTAGCCAGGTGCAGTGGCACATGCCTATAATCCTAGCTACTTGGGAGGTTGAGGCAGGTGAATCACCTGAACCTGGGAGGCGGAGGTTGCAGTGAGCTGAGACTGCACCACTGCACTCCAGCCTGGGCAACAAGAGCAAAACTCCATCTCAAAAAAAAAAAAAAAAAAAAAAAAAAAAAAAAAAAAAGAAAAGAAAAAAAGAGTTTACTTGAGTCAAAGTGAGAACAGCTTCCCAGAAGACTCAGACCCAAGTAACCTTGGATATGAGCTCCCTTTGGCTTTTGTTACAAGCAGGCTTTTAATGGCAAAAATGGGGGTCAAGGAGTGGGCTGAAATAAAGTGATTTGTCAGGAATTCTCAGTGGTTTAAATAAATAACACTGATTAGTGATTGGCTGTACATCATTTTACAGGGTGTGGGCTATGTGTCAGGTGCAGCATTATTAGGTTAATTTCTAAGCATTTGTGGCAATAGCAAGTAGATTCGATAGATGAATGCATAGCTCAAAGGGAGGAGTAGGACGTGATTGCTGCCTCATTTGAATGCCTGTCTAAGCCTGATAATTTGAAAGGCTTTCCATTCAGATGAAAGTATTTTTCTTTCTTCACAGGCAAGTATAACGTAATGTCCACTTTATACACCACTGAGTCTCCAGTGCATAAACAATAACTACTACATTGAAAGTACTTAATAAATATTTACTAAGTAAATACTGAATTGACTACCACTATCTTTTATTATTCTAAGATGTGATCCAAAATGAATGCCTCAGTTTTAAGCCTCCTAAAAATGTTAGTGTATTTATCTGTTAACAGCATAGCATACCTATTAAAATGCTTACTGGAATGCTAATAAAGTTATTGAAGCCTAAAAGGATAAGGCCTAGGTTTTGAATGCAAAGATGGATTGGAGTGTTACAGACTCCAGCAGCTATACCACCTGTCCCATCCAGCATTACCACCCTGGGTTGTGACCACATATGATCAGATAGCGAAGGGTAAAAGTAGTTTTCCAACAACTTCCAATACATTCTTTTACCTTTTTGTACTTTCTCCATGCATTTTCTCATAAAATGCTTGTGTAGTGAGAAGCAGTTAATAATTTGATTTTTTTTTAGTGTTCTCTTACTGCATGCTTAGCTCAGTTGTAATAATTAGCTTAAGGAATCCAAGAAATTTGTGATACTTTCTACTCAGCTATGAAATACAGGGTTATATATTTGTGTCTATTAGTTATCTTCTAATTGTTTGTCATTTGAAATAGCATCTCAAAGTTGGGGTAGCAGGGTTGAAATTTCCGGTCTGCCATTGCACTGGTGACTCAGCCTTCCTCAGCCTTCCATCTGCAGCTTCCATTTTTTGGTTGCTAGACAACTGCTATGTCTAGCTACACTGTGACAGCAACAAGAAAATTAATAATATTGACCACTTTGCTCCTAGCCTAATGGTTTGTTTAATTAATTGGTTGCCAGTCACAGTAAATACTACTTTGATGTCCTAAGATATCTACATATGTCTATTAGACAGCAATATCTAATAGACTCAGAATCCAATAATTAAATGGGATCTATTTAAGATCAGCCCAAACTACAATGACAGCATCATAACTTTAATGTGAAGACACATGATTTAATAAGTTATTATATGTTGGGGAATGGTTCAGAACTTGAAATTAGAATGACCCCAGGAAATCTCAGAATCAGATTATTCCAGCTAAAATGTATGGAAGAGTTTTTTTATTTTCTTCTAAGAAACTAGTGACATGATGAATATTTCTGGATTCCAAGGCCTCCCCCTGACCAATAAAGGCCAAAAGGCAGAGAAATAGATTAAGTCACTCTCCAGCCTTCTTGAGAAATCAGAAGAGGTTGTTGGCATTGGACCACAAGTGGAAGAAAACCAATATGAAGCTTGCATGACATCAGGACCCGTATTTGGGAAAATCAGCAACCATGGCTAAGAGTGAAATAGACATAAGGAGAAAAGTTCCTAGCAAAAAGACATCTTTCACAGGGAGGGTCAAAATGAATGATATAGTGGAATTCCATGCTTATGAGCAGGTCAGGCACTGAATGAGGTCTCATGTGGGTGAAGTGAGTGTTTTACAAGCTTATGCCCCCCAGAAGTTTCCAGTGGCTATTTTCAAACTCCATGCCTAATGTTCAATATATATATATATAATGTGATATTTCTGTTAGTAAACGAACTGGGGTCCACTTGCCTGGCACAGTAAGGCAAACATCCACACTGAGGTTTGCAGCAGGAGAAAGACGGATGTTTATTTGCAAGGTATCAAGTAAGGAGAATTAGGCAGCTCAGCCTTAAGACCCAACTTCTCCAATGGCTTACAGGTAAGAGTTTTTAAAGGCAGGGAGGCAGGGATTACAGGCAGTCAGAAATCAATACATGGAGATTGTACATTGGTTTGACCTAAAAGGAAGGACATCTTGAAGCAGGGCACATAGGTCATAGGAGCATTCAAAGATTTTCTTATTCATAATTGGTTATGGAGGTGAAGCTTTGTCTAAAAATTAGGGGTCAGTAGAAAGGAATGTTAGCTCTGGCCCATGGGTATGACTTCCTCCATGAAGAAATTTAGAATAAAAAATGGTCAGAGTTCAGTCTTCAGTTGCCCTGGTCTGAGGTCTGTGTGCCAGTGGATCCATTTGGTGGGGATCTGGGTTTCTGAAAAGCAACTCAGCAGTACATGATAAAATGTTATCTTTTGCTTCTATAAGGAATCAACCAATCTAACCTCCCCAGCTATTGTTTTAAACTATTATTATCTTTTGCTTATTAAGTTGCTCATTTATTTCTCAGGCATCGCTGGGTGCCTGGAATTTTCCTTGAAGGAACTAAAGATTTTCCTTTTTTCCATGATTGGAGGGCCCAGAGGACCCTAAAGGGGGGTCCCTGCTCCATTTCGTTTTCTATTATTTAAATTGTGCTTGTCCAATGTTTTAAATAATTTTTGAAATATTGGAAAAGTAGATTGTGGTACCTGGCAATGTTTAATAACAATCAGCTGTGTTTTCTTCATCCTCTTATTTCCTAGGGTAACATTTGGTTTATCCACTTTTTAATGTAGCACATTAATGTAGCACAATTCTGTCCATACCCAAGTCCCTGGGCTATCCCTCTTTCCATGGAGAAAATCTGTTCCCTAACCATTGAGTTATATTTCTTCCAACAAGTGACATTGAGAGTTATTTTTTATGTTCATTCTTGGGATAAAGAACAGCATATATTAGGCTAGTAATATAAATGTTTGGGTTGCCTATTCTAGACACCCTTTATGAAGCCACTGGGTTCATCCCAATGGGATGTGAGTATTGACTGCTAATGGCTCCCAGATGTTCCCTTCCACTGAGAATTACTTTAGGCCAAGCCGACTTCACTCTGGAAATGGCTGGAAGTTATGTCTTCTCCTCAGAAGTAGCTCATGTCCAATGACTAATATATGATCGAACTCCTGAGTTGTTAAAAGAAGAGAAGGCTGAGAAGGAGGATACAGAAAATAGCAAAATGGCTGTTTCTTCCCCAGGAGCCATCCCTTATAGCTTAGCCAAATGGCCCACCTTTGATCATTCTTCTGCCCAAAGGAATGAAAAGTAGCATCTACATCAACCTCCACCTCCACAATGGGCAAGGCAATGGGCTGAGCAGGAGACATAGAATCTAAAAGCTGAGAAACCCTGGAAAAACCCTGGAAAGGGTAAGAAAAGTAATTTCTGGGGTTGGGGGAACAACTGGCAAAAAGGATTATGGAGACTGTATTGGAGCACACAATCCTCCTTGGGAAGTCCAAGGTTAGAGATTCAATACTTAAAAATGCATCTGGAACCATTGCAGAAACAGAACTAAAATTAGCTGCAATTGATAATAAGAACACTTACATAAAAATAACAATAATAAAAATTAACAATAGCTACTGTTGATTGAGCACCTGCCAAATGTGAGGTTCAGTGCCAGATTATTTACATTTATTCATCATTATTCCTGCAACAAATATGGAAGGCTGGACTGAGCCAATGCCCGTCTCTTTTCACAAGGCCAGCTTGCCTCCTATTCCATGACAAACACACGCAGGAAAGAATAGAGTGGAATGGGCAGAACAAAAAGAAATGGAACCTAGAATATCATTTCCTCCTCCTTAGTGCACATGCCTGGCATGTGCAGCCAATAATTAGTCACTCAATAAATATTTGAAAAGGAAATGAGCAACTAGAAGTTTAGATAACAAACTTTAATAATGGCTAATTTTGGATGGTGGGGCCAGGAGCTACATTTTCCTTTGTGTTTTCCCCAAGCTTTCTGCATTACATTTATACTTTTGTAAATTGTAAAACTCTGAGCATATATAACTATATGCCAACATTTAAATATTCTGAAAATTATGATCAATTTAATTCCTAAATGAAGAGGTTTTGTTTGTTTGTTCGTTTCTTGTATACATAAGGCCTTGCTGTATATCACTTAGGCCTTAACTTTTTTGTACACACAGATTCTGGGTTGCATAAATGCCTCTTAAAACATCTGCTTTTGGCACCAACTACAGCAGGGTGCCATTGTGAAAACCACTCTGAATCCCAAATTGAGGGCTGCCGCAGCTTTTTCCAGGGGAAGAGGACTGCTGTTTAGGGCACCTCGTCTCCTGATCTCTTGAAAAGGGGCTTCTATTTTAGTTTATGGACACGCAGATGTCTTTAAAAGAGAAAGAGTCCTAAACATCTCTTTTAAATCACTGACCGTGTTTCTTAATAGCCAGCAACGAACAAAGGAATTCCCAGCAAATGTGATGGTAGTCACATCCCAAAATTAGAAAGCTAAGGCATCTACTTAGATTAAAATATGCCTGGGTGTCAGCCCTGCTTTTTGGGGTAGTAATATATTTTCTGTCCTCATGACTCAGCCTGTAATAGCCAGTAATGAAGTAAATAATTCCCAGCAAATGTGATGGCAGTCAGATTGAAAAATTAGTAAGCTAAGACATCTACTTGGTTTATAATATGCCTGAGTGTCATGGCTCAGTTTTCTGGAATCACTCCCTAAAATTCTACCCTTACGTTGGATAAATGAAAATGCTCTGGAATGTCACTTTTTATTCCCCAGCAAACCACTCTCTGACAAGCAATTGGTCCTCTGCCAGGTGACCTTGACCCAGAAGCTGAACCTGCTTCCACTGTTCATAGATGAAGAAACTGAGGCTTAGAGAACTTCTGCCAGGGAGCATAGCTCATTGAAAGCAAGTCTGAAATAAGTGACCAGGTTTCTTGATTGTCTTCTCCTATTTCTGTGGTAGCCATGGAAGAGGAGTTGTTCCTGGCTCTTCTGGAAACTTCTGAGTCCAGAAGTCACTCTACACTCATCTCTCATTGGATCCTCTTCATCCACACACCAACACCTGCCTCCTTGAAGCATTCAACCTATGGCCCACCTTTCCTGGTAGCTGCCCTCCCTCCTCAGTCCTCAGCTGATGTCTCTCCTGCCTGCTCGTAGGGGTTGGAGGTACTCCCTCCTGTACCCCACAGAGCTCCAGGAACAGCCCAGCCCTTTGAAGACCACTTTTTTCTGATCCTCCGTCCTGCAGGTAGTGTCTTTGTTTAAGCCTCCTCCTTTCAGGGTGAATGCTTTTGACAACTGTAGTTTAATGAATCTCAAACCAGGCTCTGGACGAGTTGCTTCAGTCAGGAGCTTAGAAACAACACATCTAACACTTGCTGCTTGCCATGTTCTCAGCCATCCCCTTTTGACAAGATAACATTTTAGTTTACATTTTTTGCCATCATTATAGTTGGGGGATCCTCTCCCCTTAGGCTTTTTTTTTTTTTTTTTTTTTTTTTGAGATGGAGTCTGGCTCTGTTGCCCAAGCTGGAGTGCAATGGCATGATCTCGGCTCACTACAACCTCTGCCTCCTGGGTTCAAGGGATTCTCGTGCCTCAGCCTCCCAAGTAGCTGGGAATACAGAAGCCAGCCACCATGCCCAGCTAATTTTTGTACTTTTAGTAGAGACAGGGTTTCGCCATGTTGGTCAGGCTGGTCTCGATCTCCTGACCTCAGGTGATCCGCCTGCCTTGGCCTCCCAAAGTGCTGGGATTACAGGTGTAAGCCACCGTGCTTGGCTCCCTTGGGCCTCTTTTGAGATCCTGTCTCTATGGTATGCCAGCCCCCTTTTCCTCTAAGCTTGGGGCCCTCACTTGCTGGGCCTCCTAGAGAAGGGATTCCTGCCTCCGACCTGACCCTGCCGCTTTCTGGTCTGTATTAGGTTGAAGCACATTATTCACATTTCTTTTTACCTATAGTAACATCAATTTCATTTGGTTTTACCTAATATAGGGAAGTCCTACATGAACACCAAGACATTAGGCATTGTAGAATTGTAATGATGAAATTTGAAAGAAAGGTTGATATCTTCCAGATAGTATACTTTCCTTTTTAGAGGTCTTGATTTTCTAGCCACATACATACCGTATGTGGTCATACATCCTTATGTGAGCGTGTGTGTGTAAACATGTTTGTCTTTATACTTGTTTTATTTTATTTTCACTGACTACCCTTTAAAATGGAAACAGCTCTAAAGATGAAGCCAAGGCCCTAGGTCCTGTACTCTCAGCAGACACAGAGGGCTCTCATTCACAGCCGTGCTCTCCATGGTTAGATTCCAGCAAGGACCACAGTCTTCTGCGTCCTGAAGTGGGCCCAGCGACGTCATTCTATAGTAGGCTTGGTTCCCTGCCAAGGTTGTAGCCAAGTTCTGGAATAGAGGAGCCACCACTTCTGTCTGCTTAGGAGGAAGGTTTGGTTCAGTCACCACAGGACGTCTCAAAAGTGGGGCTGGAGCAATTTACAATTAGACATTCTCATTTGCATTTTTCTTACTAACAGCTATTTAGAGAAGGACTTTAGATATGCGGGTTGATGATTCTGGGAGCAGGAACTGCTTCTATCTACAGACCTGCAGGCAGAAGAGATTTCAGCAGAGCTATCATTTTAATACTTAAGGGAAAACACTCAAAAAGCAGATATTTCATCTCTGTTTTTTGTGATAGTATTTTCTGTCCTCATGACTCTTTACCGTAGCAGATATTGGATTTCTCTACATGTTTTCTGGGTGATTTTAGATGAAGCATTCAACCTCTCTAAGTCTCAGTTTTCTTGTCTATAAAATTAAATATGTTCCTCTTAAGCTGGTTGTGCAGACTATGTGAGATAATGTTTACATTCTAGTGGATTGGGCAAGCAGCACACAAATGATCATACTAGTAAGTGTTTTGTTGTCATTGTGACAAATTATGTAAAGAAAAAACTCAGGGCACTATGAGAGTGACTAATGGGGACCTGATTTTTTCTGGGGTACCAGAGGAAGCTCTACATCTTAGAAGAGATGCGTTAAAGCATGATCCCATGACTAGCTTGGGCAACATTGTAAGACTATTTCTATAAAAAATGAAGACAATTTTTTTAAAAAAGAAAAAAAGGAAGGATGTTATTATATCCTGTTCAGAAAAAAACAAGGGCCTTGAAATCATTGCAAAAGTTTAGAATCTTCCTTTTCCTTTTGGTAAAGGAAATAGATAAAAACCTATGGTTATTAATAGATGCTTCTTATTCTCTGTTAGTGTTTCTAAATGCACTTGATTAAACAAAATAAAAGAATTGAGTAAATTAGTGGAAAGTTTCTACTTCTAGTACAGGATTCTTAACAATGGTGCTATTGACATTTTGGGCCAGATAATTCTTTGTTGTGAGGGACTTTCCTATACAATGTAGAATGTTTAGCAGCATCCCTGGCCTCTACCCACTCCCAGTCATGACAACAAAAAATATCTCCAGACATTGCTAAATATCCCCTTATGGGCAAAATCCCCCCAGTTGAGAATCACTGTTCTAGTAAATTCATCATTGACTCACATAGCTCCTGGGGTACAGAAATCGGTAATAAGTACCCCATCTATGTTTGAAGGCAGGAGAGAATGTTTAAAAACAAACAGGCAAAAACTAAAACAAAGTCAGCTGAATTTTGGTCAAAGTCTGGGGTAGGTCATTTGGCATGATAAATTCTACCTGATATCTGACTGTGCTGAGTCATTCTATTGTCAACTTCATTGAGCTGGAACTAGGTTGCCCAGAATCCCTGCCCCTGAGTGGCTCCAGAGAGGGCTGATCAAAAGAGAAATCTGAACAAAATTTTGGAGACAGAAATAAAGCAACAGTCATTATTCCTCAAGGGACTTTGGGATCTGATAGAGAGATGAGCAGATGCAGAGGTATGCACCCAGCTCCAGCCTGTCCTCATTCTCCTTCTCTCCTTGTCCAGCTCTTCCCAACAGCTGGTCCTGCTGACCAACTGCAAGCCCAGCTCACCAACTTGACTGTGGAAGCACAGAGGTGGTAGACTCACAGAGGCAACAACTTTCTCTCCATGACAGTTCTACTTTGGTAACTGGATACGCTTATCAAGTTTCCCTGCAAGCTCTGACTTGTCTACTGAATAGTGCTTCAGGATGTCTGGTTAGGACTTATTCGCTGACTCCATGGCTCTAGTTCTTTACTTCTTCCAGAATTTTATTTTCCTAGCAACGCCTATAATTGGTTAATATGCAATTTTTATAATAAATTCCATCCTTTATTCTAATGCATTCATTGTCACAGAGTGACTGGACTTTGCTAACATCACTGTATGTTTTCTTAGCTTCCCCAGAACCAGAATTTCAGAAGCCACTGCTATCTAAGCCAATTTTTTTTTCATAGCCATCCCAAGGGAAGACACTTGGGACATGAATCATCACTCAGAACTGAGGCTGAGAGGCAGGGCAAGCAGTCAACTTCCTTCCTAATTCAATAGGTGCTAATCCATTTATCTCTACTATAAGGACCTGCCTGTTTCAAGAGCTCAATTTGTTTTGCCTGTACTAGAGGATTGTGGACAAGAAGAAAATGAACACTTTCTAAGGCTGAAAGAGTAAAGCTTTCCCATGAGTAACCCCAGGCTTAGGACTTAAGCTACGGTGGGTAAGTTCAGCAGAGCAGGACCCACCAAGCCCCAAGTGAAGGTGGGCAATCACATGGCAACCTTGGGTTTCCCTGTGTCTTAGATCAGATACTCCAGAAACAAACCCAGAGAAGTTGAATAGAAGCAAGCTGTCCACTTGAGAGATGTTGGAAGGCAACACTGAGATAGAAGTGGGGAAGTGAGGCAGGACAGGGCAGGCAGGCAATGAAGGGTTTGTCATTACATAAGTGACTGCTGTGGGTAACTGGACCTCAATTCCACCGGGGCACTCTCAGACTAGTGTGGAAGGCACTGCATGATCCCACCTGGGTTCAGTGACTCCTGGGAAGGAAGGGTGCTATATGAATTCTTGCCATACGCTTCTAACCTGCTCCACACACGGGAAGGAGACCTCAGCTTCCAGAGATGCAGATGCTGGCAGCTGAAAGTTGACCAGCCTGCATTAAAATGGTGAGGCCCTAGGGAATATTTAGAGAGGCACTAACAGCATCTGGTACTCTCTGCAACTCCAGGTTTTGTGCATATGGCTCAATGCTCAAACAGAAACCAGATCTTAGAAAAAGAAAAGCCTGGAAAAATTTTTGAAAGTCTGTGCCTTGTGTTTTGTCCCTAGTCTCTCAGAAAGTGGTTGATGAGTCTCTGAATCTTAAATCCTGCAGATTAGAATATTTCTCGCTCATTTTCCTCTGGGTAATTTGGAACAATGTGAGGTATATTGTATTTATTTGCTCAGTTCATTTATTTCCCATTCTGCCTGGCTTTGGATCACCTTCATACTTGATGGTCATTCCTGATTCCTCTTCTCTTGATCACACATGTACCATTGGACCAGAGGGAAGAGGTTGGAAGTTGTTACCGGAGACTTCACAAGGTGAAATTTGATCAGCAGTGCCCTTTGGGTATGAATTTTAGCCTATTGGGCAAAATGATCCCACAAACACAAATTTGTATTTGGACATAAGTGAACATCTTAGAAAAATGGCCCTCCAGTTGCAGGTGCATTCTGTTCTTTGTCTTTTTCCTGGATCCTTAAAAAATGTCCCTGTGCCAGAGAGCAAGGCTGGGCACCCAGGAAAGTTCAAAACCCTAGGTCCTCCTTCATGAAAGCCTTCCCCAGAGCCAGCCTTCAGGACCCAGAGTTGGAGTACCAAGTCCCCTGAGCCCTGCCCTGGCCCATCTCATCTCCTTAACATGAAAGGCCCTACACAGCAAAAGGCACTGACTGCTGGAGAGGAATGTGCAATGATATTCTTATCATCTCTCCATTCCTTCTACCAGATAGCCAAGTCACATTATAGGGAAGGGAATTAGAAGGTCATTTGTCATAGATACCAAGGAAGACAAGGGTGAGGAGGTATGGGCAAGGAAAAAGAGGAGAAAAAGGGAAAAAAAGATGGAGAGATGGGTTAGAGTGCTTTTGGCTGCCCAGGCCTGTGAATCGGGGTTATCTGAATTTAGAGAAGACATCCCTGAAGCCTAGAGAGGTTAGGTGACTTCTCTAAGAGGTTAATATTGCCTAAGGTGACTTATCTTGTCAGTGGCAAAGCTCAAATTCAAATTCAGGTCTTACTTATTCTGAAACCAATACTTTTTTCTACTTTGCAACTCAACACAAGTTTAATACTCAGCAGGCATCTGGGTGGGGTGCAGCTTCCTGCAGAGGTGAGGAGAACTCAATAAATGCAGCTTAACAAGGGACACCGATCACCTATTTTTCAACATAATTAATGATAACTAAATAATAAATAACATTTGGTAAATTACTATATACACACTAAGCATGCCACTTAATCTTTGGAATAATCGTTCTCAATCCTGGTAGCACATTAGAATTACCCGAGGAGCTTTTAAACTTAAGCTTGGCCTGTTATGTTTAAAAGTTCTCCACCTTCCCCACCCTGGATCAATTATGTTAGAGCGGAGTTGGAATACAACGATATCAAGATATTTTAAAATCTCCCCAGGTGATTGTAATGAACAGCCAGGGTTAAGAACAATTGCTTAGAATAATTTAACATACATAGAATGCCCTGGAGTGTTTCTGGGCTTCGGATTTCTGTGCTTCACTTTCAGAATTTACGATTCTGTAGATCTGGAGTGGGGACCACAATTTTGCATTTTTTTTTTTTTTATACTTTAAGTTCTAGGGTACATGTGCACAACATGCAGACATACAAAACAGCATGGTACTGGTACCAAAACAGAAATATAGACCAATGGAACAGAACAGAGGCCTCAGAAATAATACCACACATCTACAGCCATCTGATCTTTGACAAACATGAAAAAAGAAGAAATGGGGAAAGAATTCCCTATTTAATAAATGGTGCTGGGAAAATTGGTTGGCCATAAGTAGAAAGCTGAAACTGGATCCTTTCCTTACTCCTTATATGAAAATGAATTCAAGACGGATTAGAGACTTAAATGTTAGACCTAAAACCATAAAAATCCTAGAAGAAAACCTAAGTAATACCATTCAGGACATAGGCATGGGCAAGGACTTCATGTCTAAAACACAATTTTGCATTTCTAACAAGTCCTTAGGGGTATTAGTCCATTTTCACACTGTTATAAAGAACTACATGAGACTGGGTAATTTATAAACAAAAAATGTTTAATTGACTCACAGTTACGTATGGCTAGGGAAGCCCCAGGAAACTTGCAATCATGACAGAAGGCAAAGGAGAAGCAAGTACCTTCTTCACAAGGTGGCAGGAGAGAGAGAGAGAGAGGAACTGCCAGTTTTAAGCCATCAGATCTAGTGAGAACTTCCTCACTATCATGAGAACAACATGAGGGAAACAGCCTGCATGGTCCAATCACCTCCCACCAGGTCTCTCCCTTGATCCGTGGGGATTACAATTCGAGATGAGACTTAGGTGGGGACACAGAGCCAAACCATATCACCAAGGAACACTGATGCTGTTTGTCTCAGGGACCTCAGTTTGCAAACCATTGATTTAAAACAACTTTAGAGATGGTATTATACAGTGATTACTATTTGATATAGAAGGCTTTGTGATGACCAAGCCAGAACTTGCAGTCAGGTCTATGATCCATCCTTTTAAGTCTTGCTCTATTTGCTTCATCTTGTACACAAGTTGATTAGGCCTGACTTTGTCTGCCAAATGCTTCATTGAAAAGCAACTACAGCAGGTTTCCAGCACTATGTGAAAGTCTGCCTGGTGGGCTACATTAAGTCAGTTCCAAATTCTTGCCTACTGGCAAGAAGAAAGGTGCACTAGAGATTACGAAGCTAATTTAGCGTCATTAATCAAGATAACATTAATTGCTCCAATCTTCTTAAGGAAGGATTGCTGATCCATACAAAAATATTTCATCCAAGACAACGCAGAGAACCTTCCTCCAGGGCCCGTGCTGTGAGAGGAAAAGCTCTTCAGGAATGGACTCAGCTGTTTGTATTGCCTGCCTATGTAACGAGGATGGTCCTTAGAAAGCACAATTCTTGTTCTAGAAGATCCCTGGTGGAGACCTCAGGTGCTTCATTGAAGTGGGCTTTGGCCTATGTGGAATTCAGGGATGGGTTTTCATGTTGATTTAAGTCCCGTGTAAAAGTCAGAAGTTAAAGCCAAAGGGCATTGTAAATATATATAATTTTTGTCAATTAAAAATAAATTTAATTTTTTGAAAAAGAAGTGACAGCCAAAGGGTACCATAAGCAAATCAATTACAAATTGTTTTCTATAGCTTTTTTTTTTATTGCCATGGAGATGAATTTTGAGAGCTCAAGCACCCAAGTGATTGTCTTTCAACTTCAATCAAATTTTCATTTGACTTCCTCCAAGATTCTTGGAGGAGGCTGACCTTCTGTTTATGCACTCCCCCTCCCGTATCCTCTCTCCATGTGGCTCTGTCGTTATAATAGTGGTTGTATTAGTTCATTTTCATGCTGCTGATAAAGATATACCTGAGACTGGGAAGAAAAAGAGGTTTAACTGGACTTACAGTTCTACATGGCTGGGGAGGTCTCAGAATCATGGAGAGAGATGAAAGGCACTTCTTATATGGTGGTGGCAATAGAAAAATGAGAAAGAAGCAAAAGCGGAACCCCCCTGATAAACCCATCAGATCTCGTGAGACTTATTCACTATCACTAGAATAGCACAAAAAAGACCAGTTCCCGTGATTCAGTTGCCTTCCCCTGGATCCCTCCCACAACATGGGGAATTCTGGGAGATACAATTCAAGTTGAGATTTGGGTGAGGACACAGCCAAACTATATCAGTGGTCATTTCATTTAGAAGAGGGTTATGGAGCTGGGATATCCTAGGTTAAGATTATTTCTGTATTCTGTTTTCTTCCTTTCATCTTCTCTGGCTCTGTGATCTTTTTTTCAGGCCCAAACACACAAACAAGCTAAGAGTAAACATGGGAGACTGTATTATGTAGATTCTCAAAAAGCAGAGCCCAGGTGGGTTGTCATGCAAGTGATTAAGGGACAGATTAATTCCTGTGAGAGTGAGGAAAGCAGGCAGGACAAGGAAAGAAGGTGGACAGACGTGTGAGTTCAGCTGAAGTCTAACCTCACCTTAATCCCATGGTGGGGAATCTGAAGCATGAAGTACGTTGCAGAGTTGTTCCTTCCTAAGGCAAGGGGGCCAGCCTTTTGTACCCTGTATCAGTTACTGATTGGCTGTAGGCCATTGACAGGAAGGGTGTAATATCCCAGGCATTTCCAGAAGTGGTGTCCTGTAAGCCATTGACAGGAAGGGTGTAATATCCCAGGCATTTCCAGAAGTGGTGTCCTGTAAGCCATTGACAGGAAGAGTGTAATATCCCAGGCATTTTCAGAAGTGGTGTCCAGTAGGCCAAGGTGGCAAGTCTGTGGATAGAGGGGCAACTGTCCAACACTCCCAGATAAAGGGGACCAACAGCATCTACTTCAGGAACTTTGCAGAAGCAAGGAGACTCTTCCCTATGTAAGTATAACAAGTGCAACTGAGAGGTAGAGATGTTTTCATTCTGTGACCTTTCTTCAGGGCTAGTCAGGGCCCTTGGTTGGCTTTTCCTGTGCTCTGTATTCATATCTCTTCTGAAGCCTTTAGGTAAGTGAACAACATTTTTTATTTTAAGTGTCTGCCTCTACATTGAGACCAAAAGCTCCTTAAGAGTTGGGACCCTGGGCCAGGCATGATGGCTCACGCCTGTAATCCCCGCACTTTGGGAGGATGAGGTGGGCAGATCACCTGAGGTCGGGAGTTCGAGACCAGCCTGACCAACATGAAGAAGCCCCGTCTCTACTAAAAATACAAAATTAGCCAGGCGTGGGGGCACATGCCTGTAATTCCAGCTGCTTGGGAGGCTGAGGCAGGAGAATCGCTTGCCCAGGAGGCAGACATTGTAGTAAGCCAAGATCATGCCATTGCACTCCAGCCTGGGCAACAAGAGTGAAACTCCATCTCAAAAAAAAAAAAAAAAAAAAAAAGAGCTGGGACCCTGACCCACTCATCTGTGTATCCCAAGACCTAGGGCAGCGCCAGGCACATGTAGGAGCCCCCTAGTTTGTTATTGGTAAGACCCAAAGCTTTCCTATCCCCTCCTTTTCCTTAACATTTCGCAGTCTAGTCCCTTCTAGACCACTTTCAATAAAAAAGACAACAATCAAGACCTTTACATTATGATTTCTGGTGCTTGGTAAGTGTCTTAATGTAATTGCAACTGTGCAGAAATGAAATAAAGACATATAGTTCTCTCCAAATAGGTGAAAACACGCAGGCGGCTTAATCATTCTTGAACTCTTTTTGGTCCAAAGAAAGACCCACTTAGGGGCTCTTTAAAGCAAGAGGCAAAAACCTGCACAGAAATAAGAGAGGGACTCAGACCATTATTCAAGGTACTAACTGGCACATTCAGAAAGAGCAGTTTGCATAGTGGAGTTAACAAGCTCCACGAGGAATAAACTAACTAACTAAATAAATAAATAAACTAAATAAATAAGCTAACAAGGAACAAAAAACAGAATAGCTTCGGAATAGAAGTTCATTTCACAAAGCTGGTAATCTGTAAGTAGATATCACTATGGCATTATTATGATATGCAGAAATCGAACTTTATTCCAAAGTATTTTCTGAAGTATATTCCAAAACAGCATCATCCAGTTAAACTAAAACTTTTTCCTTCCCATTTGTAACCATGTAAAGTTATCATCTCGACACAGTATAAGCAAGAAAATAATTTGCACAAAAATGAAGCAAATATTATTTCAAAGGAATCATAAATCAGATCAAGATAGTAGATTAAATACATGGTTTTGCTTAAAACTGTAAAAAATTACACAAAATAGCAAAATAAATTGGTTTATTTTGAATGAAAATAGCTCAATCTATACAGTGTTTAAAAAAGGATTATGTGAGTATGGAGGGGAATTCTCCCAGCTGCTTAGCCACTGTGACCGTCTCTTCTAACATACATGATTGGTGGAAATTGGGTTATTTGCCTGATTCTAGCACCATTTTCATTGTCTAGCAGGCCTTCCTCCAAAGACAAAAATTCCTCTTTGTTCCATGGAACAAAGAGGAATCCTGCGTTGCTCCTGCCCTGAACAGGTACCATGGCATCCTCAATAGCTAGTGCACTGGACTAGAAAGAAAACTCTCCCTAGGGTGGTGAGTAGAGGAAGAGAGCTGCAGTTGAGGGAAATTTATAAAGGGAATTTCTAAGGGATATAATTGGGGTAGGAAGCACTTAACAAGCCATGGAAGGATAATTCCTTTTTTTACAAAAGTTATTATTATTAGAGCTCCTGAGGCTTTGACCCAAGGATTGGCCCTTGGAAGAAAGCATGTGTTTCCTTTTCTTTCTTCAACATGACCACTCTTCTCCATTCAGTCCCTGATGTGGGCAGCATAACTAAGTCATTATTCTAAATTCTGAACTACAGCTTTAAATGTAGTGAAAAAGCTCCTTGATCCCGGAAATCTGTCTAGTTTGGGACATGGATGGGAAGGTGGTACGTTACTGGGAATATGTGAAAGGTTGAATCAGAGGCTACATACTAGATGTCCTTGGGCACTTGGAACAGAATGCCGCCTAACTTTTTAATGAAATGTGGTCCACCTGACTGCTTCTGCCTCCAGCTTTCTATGACTGCGTCATTTGAATGTTTTCCTGCCTGATGTCTTCCAAGAGAGGTCTTCCTTCCATACACTTAAGGGTACATGAACTGTGCTCATCTACGTGATTTTGGAAAAATCTAAACCATCTGGTAAACACATCTAGGTTTTTTTAGTTAATTAATTAATTAATTACTAATTAATTTTATTTTTAGATGGAATTTTGCTTTGTCACCCAGGCTGGAGAGCAGTGGCATGATTTTGGCTCACTACAACCTCTGCCTCCTAGGTTCAAGCGATTCTCCTGCCTCAGCCTCCCTAGTTGCTGGGATTACAGGTGCCCACGACCACGCCCAGCTAACTTTTGTATTTGTAGTAGAGACAGAATTTCACCAGGTTGGCCAGGCTGGTCGTGAACTCCTGACCTCAGGTAATCTGCCTGCCTCGGTTTCCCAAAGTGTTGGGATTACAGGCATGAGCCACCCTTGGCCCATAGTTAATTTTTAATTATTTTCTAAACTTTTGGTTTTTAAAGAATTAAATGATAATTTATATATAATAAAATGCACAAATATAAGTATACAGTTTGATTAGTTTTGACATGTGTTTACATCCCCATTGACCCAGCAAGTTCCCTTATGCCTTCCCACCCCCTGCTAGAGGCAACTACTGTTCTGATTTCTGTTACCATAGACAAGTTTGATCTCTTCTTGAACATTATATACATGGATACTCTTTTGTGTCTGGCTTTTACAAATTCACCATAATTTCTCTGAGATTTGCCCTTGTTTCTGCATGTACCAGCACATTAATTTTTATTGCTGAGTGGTATTCCATTGCATGAAAATTCTTGTCCTTTTGAGGATAATTGTTTTGATTTTTCTTGAGTAAATATCTAGGTTTGGAATTGTTGGATCATGGAGTACATGTAGTAAAATCACTTCTTGTTCTGCAGGAAAGATGAGTGTCAATTATAGTAATTAACAGGTATAGATGTTGAAAGTCACATGTTACAGAAACCTTAACCCCTTCTCAGAATCAAATTTAACTGTGATCTGTTCCACAGGAATACTAGCTATGTAAGGAGGCCAAACAACAACTGTGGGACAACCAAGTAGAAGTATCCAAAAAACTGATGACATATTGGTCTCCATTTCAGTAGCAGAGCAGGTTTGATGGACATGTGACCTGTGCAGTCACACCAGGCCTTTGCTCAGAAGGACCCCCATGCTTGGCTTGACATTCCACTGTCACCACTTTGAAATTTGTAATAACTTTTGAAAAAGGAACCACACATTTTTATTTTGCACTGAATACCAACGTATTCTGCATCTGGTCCTGCCCAGTAAACTGACCAGTGCCAGGGATGTAAATCTATGAGTAACCAGTATATATGTGGTTTCAGGAGTCAATGTAGTGAGTTTACTTACAAAGAGGGTATGGAGTGAGAAGAGAAGAATCTAGGGGCATTCTCTGAGGAAAGAAACCACCATTTAAAGGATGAGTAAAAGGACCACATAAAGGAGATGGGTAGGAATATCCAGAGACATCAGTGGAGAAAGAAGCCATGGACACAGCATCGAGGCAGGTACAGGCACATGCAGAAAGGAGAACAAGCTGCGGTCACCAGAGAAAGTTACCAGCAGCGCATTACTCTTTCTGAATTCTCTGGACCCGTCTATGTTGTCAAAAGACAAAATTACAGCAAATCTGAATATTTTATTGGCTTTTGTTTGTGATTCTAGAATCAGGCAACATCTCATCCTATAAAATAGAATGAATGTTAGAGGAGCTGAACAGAGAAGGTTGGTTTTGTAGACAAAAAAGGGTTGAGGAAGGCAGATCAGAAAACAAAAAGCAGGCTGGTCACTTCAAAGTGACTTTCCTTGTAAAGGTTAAAGCAGAGCAGACTTTCCTATCATGCCAGATAAAACTGGCCTGTTTGGGGATTTGGCTTTCTCTCTCTCTCTCTTCCTCAGAATATCAGGTAAACAACTTAGTTTTGGCTTGGTGGCATTGAACTTCAGCAGCAGTAATTCTATTTTGATTTAGTCTGTTGGGCCTCGGGCAGGAGCTCAGTCCAAACTAATGGGTGCCTAGAAATTGTGTTTAACAATGTGGAGACTTCTATCAAAAACATATAAGGACCTTTTCTCTGATTTTCCTCCCTCTCCTCCCCTTTCCCAGGAGCCATATGCCCTTTATACTCTCCTGTCTTTCCTCTAGAGAGCTCAATTGTGAAGTAGTCAAAGTTCTGACATTTGGGGTTATTCCTCTAAACTCCATTTTGAACAGTAGTGGCAGGTCTTGATGGTCCAACCCAGAGGAGATGCAAGGGTGGGGAGGGCTGAGAGGTGACAGCTTTAGGTTCATTAGATTCTTGAGAGTGATATCTTCAAGGTGAACGAATCTTTCTCTGTTTATGTTGGCCTCTTCTAATGTCACACTTTAAGCGTTATTATGGTAATAATATTTCCCTTTTTTTTAACGTGAAGTTTTATTTTTTCTAAATTTTATTAGAGATGCTATGTTGCCCAGGCTGGTCTCAAACTCCAGGCCTCAGCCATCCTCTCATCTCAGCCTCCCAAGTCACTATTATGGTAATCATGTTTCTATCTCCTTAAGATACACCTTTTCTCCAGACCAGCAAGATAGCGGGAGAAGAGAAAGCATAAAGGAAAAGAAAATCCCAATTTATCATATAAATCCAAGGAAGAGTGAGCATTAAAAGAAGGTGCTGGCTACCTGTGAATCAGTAGCAATATAAGGTCTAGAAAAGTATCCATCGGATTCTTCAATGTAACCGTCAAGATTGACTGCTTTCCAGTTATCGTGGAATAGATTGAATAAGACTAAGACTGGTCAGATTGTTTTTTTAAACTTACTGAAAGGCACAAAGCAGATGCTGAGGCTAGCAGGACTTCAGGGCAGGATTCTAGAGAAGAGAAACCCTGGAGAGGTGGGCCAACATTCTGCAGTTGCTCTTGCCTTGGGTCATTTGCCATTTCTAGGTCAGGAACATGATCCTGGGACTCTGAGTAGCTGCCTTGGCAGACAGTTACTGTTATCAGCAGAGAGGCCAACACATTTTGGGGAAGTCTTGCAGAGCTAAAGAGACAAAAATTAGAGACATAGAGGGTCCAGTTTGTCATAGAATAAGAGGCTGTGGAAGGAGATAAGATAAAAACAGTGACTATTTACTACGTTTTCAAGAAACTTGACTCTCAAGGAGAGAGCAGAGACTGGTAGTAGCTTGAAAGGCATTCAGAAAAAAAAAAAAAAGATGTAAAAGTGAGGGCCCTACGGACTCAGACTAATTGATTTCAAGACTCACTATAAAGCCATGGTACTCAAGACAGTGTAGTATTGGTGAGAGAACATTAGAATAGACAAGAGTCCAGAAATAGACATGTGAACATATTCTACTGATTTTTACAAAGATTCAAAAATAACTCAATGGAGAAAGGGCAATCATTTCAACAAATAATGCTGGAGCAATTGAACATCCATATGCAAAAAAGTAAACCTGATCTGTATCTTGCACCATATAGAAAACTTAACTTGAAAGGCCTGGATATAAAACCTAAAACAAACTTAACAAAATCCAGAATGTTTTGTCATTTTGTATATGGCAAAGATTTCCTAGGATATAAAAATCACAAACCTTATGGTATTAAGAAAAAAATTAATAAGTTGGATTTGATGAAAATTTTAGAAGATTTGCAGACACTTCACCCAGAGAAGATAAATAATGACAAATTAGCCCATGAAAATGGGTTTGAAATTATTCATCATTATGAAATAAAAATATTAAAACTACAAAGAGACACCACTACATCTCCTTTAGAGGAGCCTAAAATAAAAAATGCTGACATGCTAAAAACTACTGAATTGTATACTTTAAAAGGGTACATTTTATGGTATGTGAATTACATCTTAATAAAACTGTTACTTTAAAAAACCAATAGTATCAAGTGTTGGCATGGATACAGAGCAACAAGAATCCTCATACCTTGCTGGTGAAAGTACTAAATGTCACAACTACTTCAGAAAACAGTTCAGCAGTTTCTTAGAAAAGTAAACGTAGACTTAGCATACAACCCAGTAATCTCACTCCTACGTATTAATCCAAGATAAATGAAAGCATATGATCCCACATAAAAGCTGTATGCTAATGTTTATGGTGGCTTGTTGTGATAGGTACACAACACATGGCTCTCCAAAGATGTTCATGCTCTAATCCCCAGAATCTGTGAATACATTACATTATATTGCAAAAGGGACTTTGCAGATGTGATGAAAGTTACAGACCTTGAATAAGTGATTATCCTGAATTATTCTTCTGGTCCTAATCTAATCACATGAGTTCTTAAAAGTGGAGAACTTTATCTGGCTAGGATAGAGTGAGGAGACTAAAGAAGATGGAGGAAGCATGAGAGGGAATTGACCAGCTATTGCTGGTTTTGAAGATGGAGAAAGAAGACCATGAGCTGGGAACAGCCTTCGCCAATCAGCTAGCGAAGATGTAGGGATCTGAAAGCCACAGCCACAGGGAATTCTGCCAACCTACTGAGCAGAAAGGGATTCTCCCCTGGAGCCTGCAGAAAGGGACACTGCTTTCTGATACCCTGATTTTAGTGCAGCAAGAGTACCAGACCTCTGAATCACAGAACTGTAAAATAATATGTTTGTATTGGTTTAAGCCACTAAGTTTGTTCTTTAAGTTGTAGAAACTGATACATAGTTTTATTCATAAATACCCCAAAGTAAAAATTGGTCAAGTATTCATCAATATTCATTTCCACACTCATATAAAGGAATACTACTCATAAAATAAAAAGGAACGAATTGTTGATACATAAAACAACATGGATGAACTTTAAATGCATGCTGCTAGTGAAAGAAGCCAGACTCAAAAGGCCGCATACTATATGACTCCATTTCAGTGACATTCTAGAAAAGGTGTACTGTGGGAATAGAGATCAGATCAGTGGTTACCAGGGCTGGGGTCGAGGGTTGACTGCAAAGGGGCATGAGGGAACTTTTTGGGGTGAACTCTATATAATGAGTTTGGTGGTGGTTTCATGACGGCATGCATTGTTAGAACTCCTCAAGGTGTACACTTAAAAGGGTGGTGATTTTTGTTGAATAAATTATATTTAAATAAATCTGGCTTTTTTGAAAAAGTGAGGGACTTAAATGATTTTTATGTCAAATGGAAAGTTCCAGGAGACATGGGAAGATTGATGATCCAAGTAAGGTCCTTTGACACTAAGGACCTTAAAGAGACCAACAAAGGGATAAACATATCTCCTTTTTCCATTTCTGAAATTCTATCCTGTTTTGTTGGTTTTTCTTTGTTTTTTTTTTTTTTTTTTTCTTAAGCAAACATTTTCTGAAAAATTGCAGCTGGGTGCAGTGGCTCACGCCTGTAATCCCAGCACTTTGGGAGGCCAAGGCGGGTGGACCACAAGGTCAGGAGATCGAGACCATCCTGGCTAATACGGTGAAACCCCATCTCTACCAAAAATACAAAAAATTAGCCGGTCGTGGTGGCAGGCACCCGTAGTCCCAACTACCGGGAGGCTGAGGCAAGAGAATGGCGTGAACCCGGGAGGCGGAGGTTGCAGTGAGCCAAAATCACTCCATTGCATTCCAGCCTGGGCAACAGAGTGAGACTCTGTCTCAAAAAAAAAAAAATCTCTATTATCAAGTCATGATGGTGGGTATTGGAGATTCAGAGAGGAAAAAGAAATGAAACTAGATAAATGACAACATAACATATTCTCCCTGAGATGGAGGAGGAACCCTCTTAGGGGCCTCCCAGACTCCCTCAGGTATGGAAATAAATGAAAATCTGGAGTTTCTTCAACAGAAATTCCAGGCACCCAGGTAGCCCTGAGAAGTAAATGAGCAGCCTGATAAACAAGAAGGTAATAGTAGCTTAAAACAGTAGCTAAAGAAGTTAGAGCCATAAGATGTTTGGTTCCCTATAGAAACCAAAGATAACATTTTACCATATGTTTCTGAATTGTTTTTCAGAAATCCAGACCCCCTCCAAATGGATTCACTGTTCTGAAGACCTCAGATAAGGGGGAACTGAAGACTGAATGCTGACCACTTTGTTCTTTGCTCTAAATTTCTTCCTGAGGGTCCTGGAAAAAAAAACATGCCCATGGGCTAGACCTTAACATTCCTTTCTGCCAACCCTAAGTTTTTAGACAAAGCTTCACCTCCTTAACCAATTGCAAATCAGAGAGTCTTTGAACCAAATTCTACCTCTCCCAAATCTCCTGTCTTTCTCACATTTCAAAACACAATCATGCCTTCCCAACAATCCACTAAAGTCTTAATTCATTCCAGCATTAACTCAAAAGTCCAATTCCAAAGTCTCATCTGAGACAAGGCAAATCTCTTCTGTCTCCGAGCCTGTAAAATTAAAAAAAAGAAAAAAACGAGTTAGTTACTTCCAAGATCTAATGGGGGTACAGGCATTAACTAAATGTTCCCATTCCAAAAGGGCGAAATTGGCCAAAACAAAGGGGCTATAGGCCCCATGCAAGTCTGAAACCCGGCAAGGCGGTCATTAAATTTGAAAGCTCCAAAATAATCTCCTTTGACTTGATGTCTCATATCCAGGACACTGATGCAAGGGCTAGGCTTCCAAGGCCTTGGGCAGCTCCACCCCTGTGGCTCTTCAAGGCTCAGCTCCCATGGCTGCTCTCAAGGGCTCGTATTGAGTGCCTGTGGATTTTCCAGGTACCCACAAGCTGTCAGTGGATCTACTGTCTGGGATCTGGAGGATGGTGGCCTTCTTCTCACAGCTCCACTAGGCAATGCCCCAGTAGGGACTCTGTGTAGGGGCTCCAACCCCACATTTCCCCTCTGCACTGTCCTAGTAGAAGTTTTTCATGAGGACTCTGCTCCTGCAGCTGAATTCTGTCTGGACATCCAGGCGTTTTCATACATCCTCTGAAATCTAGACAGAGGCTCCCAAGTCTCAACTCTTGCCCTCTGCACATGCACAGGCTTAACACCACATGGAAGCCTTGGTGGCTTCCAGCTTGCACCCTCTGGAGCAGTGGCCTGAGATGTATCTGGGGCCCTTTTAGCCACGGCTGGAGCTGGAGTGACTGGGATGCAGTGTTTCATGTCCTGAGACTGCACAGAGCAGCAGGGCCCTGGGCCTGGCCCATGAAACCATTTTTTGCTCCTAGGCCTCCAGGTCAGTGATGGGAGGGACTGCCATGAAGGTCTCTGAAATGCCTTGGAAGGCATTTTCGCTGCTGTCTTGGCTATTAATATTCAGCTCCTTTTTATGTATGCAAATTTATGCAGCTGGCTTGAATTCCTCCCCAGAAAATGGGTTTTTCTTTTCTACCACATGGCCAGGCTGCAAATTTGTCAAACTTTTATGCTCTGCTTCCCTTTTTAAAATATAAGTTCCAATTTCAGGTAATCTTTTCGTTCATACATATGAGCATACACTGTTATAAGCAGCCAGGACACAACTTGAATGCTTTGCTGCTTAGAAATGTCTTCCACCTCCAGCCTGGGTGACAGAGCAAGACTCCGTCTAAAAAAAAAAAAAAAAAAAAAAAAAAAAAAGGAAAAATAAATGTCTTCCACTAGATAGCCTAAATCATCTCTCTCAAGTTCGAAGTTCCACAGATTTCTAGAGCAGGGGCACGATACTGCCAGTCTCTTTGCTAAAGCATGGCAAGAGTGACCTTTACTCCAGTTCTCAATAAATTCCTCGTCTTCACTTGACACCACTTCTGGCTAGACTTCCTTGTCCATATTACTATCAGCATTTTGGTTACAACAATTTAACAAATCTCTAGGAAGTTCCAAATTTTCCCACATCTTCCTGTCTTCTTTTGAGCTCTCCAAACTGTTCCAACCTCTGCCCATTACTAAAGTCTAAAGTCACTTCCACATTTTCAGATACCTTTATAGCAATGCCCCACTTCTCTGGTACCAGTTTTCTATATTAGTTCATCCTCACACTGCTATAAAGACATACCTGAGACTGGACTGGGTGCAGTGGCTCACGTCTGTAATCCCAGTGCTTTTTGAGGCCGAGGCGAGTGGATCATGAGGTCAGGAGATCAAGACCATCCTGGCTAACATGGTGAAATCCTGTTTCTACTAAAAATACAAAAAAATTAGCCAGTCATGGTGGCAGGCGCCTGTAGTTCCAGCTACTCAGGAGGCTGAGGCAGGAGAATGGTGTGAACTCGGGAAGTGGAGCTTGCAGTGAGCTGGGATCACACCACTGCACTCCAGCCTGGGCGACAAAGCAAGACTCTGTCTCAAAAAAAAAAACAAACAAAAAAACAAAAAAACAAACCAAAAGACATACCTGAGACTGGACAATTTATAAAGAAAAGAAGTTTAATTGACTCACAGTTCTGCATGACTGGGGAGGTCTCAGGAAACTTTCAATCATGGTGGAAGGCGAAGGGGAAGCAAGTCACATCTTCACATGGCCAGAGCAGGAGGAAGAGAGAGAAAAGGGGGAGCTGCTACACATTTTCAAACAACTAGATCTCGTGAGAACTCTATCATGAGAACAGCAAGGGGAATGTTGGCCCCCATGATTCAATTACCTCCCACCAGGCCCCTCTTCCAACACTGGGAATTGCAATTCAACATGAAATTTGGGTGGGGACCCAGAGTCAAACCATATCAGAAGGTCTTAAGTCATCATCTATGGCAGGTGCTTGTGTTGGCCAGCGTATATTGCCCAAACACTCACCACCTTATTGTATGCCCATAAAATTTCTAACTGGCAGCACCTGCCTGTCTTTGCTGAGAGCTTTTTCTCGTCTCCAGAATCCACTTTGTCATCCTACAGGAGGTGAACCAGAAGCACTTGGGCTTTAATACCCCCAGGAGCAGCCGTCAACCCATGACTGACAGGAACTGGTATAGAAACATCCTCTAACTCCTTTGTTTTCAAGTAGAATCAATCTTAGGCCTGAGTTCTACACTGGCTCCCAGTGTTCCAGGTGGGATTAAGCTTCAGGTACCCATAGTGGTAACTTGCTTGATGGTACATCCTTGCCTGTCTGCTTTCCCTTCCCTGTCTCACTTCCCCACTACCCTACTGGTTTTTTCTTCACCTCCCAATTAAACCACTTGCTCTTCAAGTTCTGTGTCAGGGTCTGCTTCTGCAAAAGTCAAACTAAAATTCTCCCATATGCAAATCCAAAGAAGGTTATTGTCCTTCAAATTATTCTGTTTGTTTCCTTTAGAGCACTTATCTCAATATAAGATTATTGTATGTGTTACTTATGTATTGTCTATCTCCCAAACAAGGTTAAACTCCATGAGTTTAGCCTGCGTCTGTATTCCTCTAGGCGATGTCCACAGAACAACTGCCAAACCTTTGTACAAAGCAGGAACTCAATAAATGATTGTCAATTAGGTGAATAAATGAGTGAATTCTAAGGAAATTGATTCAAAACTAACAGATGTACAGCCTATTTACCGAATTGTGTTTCAAGGAACGTACACACACACACACACACACCAGTGTGTACAAGCTTACCTGATATGCAAGAATATCCTCCAGTCAAAACTGGAAGCTGAGGCTGGTTGATTCTGGAGCATGTGCTCTAAACACCATAGTGACATTTTCTTCATTTGAAAAACAAAGTTATTTCTACATGTTAGTCCTACCACAGAGGTTTGTTGGAAGCATTGCATTACTGTGTATGTGACATGGCTTTTAAAAGCATAAAACAATCCCACCTCTGGCAGATGCTGTTCACACCCATGCATGTGAAAACGGAAGGACATGACCCATGTCCTTGTCAAAGGTCAAGGGCATCCCCAATGACATGACATCTGCAACCACAATCAGCTCTCTTACATAGATCCCTATCATATTAGTGAAATACAGTTTTGCCACATGTGTACATTTCTGTAGATAGAGCTAAAATGTATTTTTCCCTAACTGCTAGAACAAAGATTTTCTTAAATGAGGAAACCATATAGTATCTTCAGTTGCTATGATTTAGTCAGTGAGATGTTTTTAGGATGCTGGTGAGGTGGTTTTGAAAGTCATACTGTTTAAAGACAAATTTGGTACTGTGAAAGCAAATATAGAGCAAGCTGAGGTATGAAGTCACAGGCATGGATGGATGAAACTTGCAGAGGTGCCAAGAGCAGAAGCCCATCTCAGACCACTGGCTGGCTGGCTTCCAGCTTGGCTCTCTAGGTTCTTCTTTCCTTTCAGGATCCTAAATAACAAACACCCCCCTCCTTACTTCATTTAGTAACTCTGTTTCTTAACACCTGCCAACATCCATACCCACAGGACTTCCTCCCTTTAAGTGGCTCTCTTAAGTTGGGTTTGTCAAGAGCAGAGTCTGAGACAGGGATGCATGTACACAGTATTTACTAACGATGTGCTCATGGGAAATTTGAGAGGAAAAGAGAAAATCAAGATAAAGTGGGGGAAGGAGCTGAGCAGGACTATGATCACAGCTGGAGTTGAGCTTCAGCATGCTGTCATGGGGCTTGGGATATCAGTTGCACCATAGTGTTGGCCCCACTTTGAGACAAGAAGCCAGCCAATTTGAACCACTGTGTCAGTCCGTCATTGCCTTTGACTGCCTTGGGGCAGAAGGTTGTAAGCTCCTGGCAAGGCCCTCTGGCTAAGGACATCATTTGGAGAAAGGACAGTTGTGTGCCATTAGCAGCCCATACTCGCAGGACCTGGGAAACGGAGCATGCGCTGAGTAATGGGATCTGAGCAAGTACCACAAGGAGCCACAACAGAGGGTTATTGAGTCATTTTGTAAGATAGAGGCATTGGAGGTGACTTCGGTCTTGGCACTTCCAATGTGCTCATTTGGAATTATATACCTGCAACCCCCCCACTCCCACTACACACGCCTTTTACATGCCTGTTGATGACTGGATTTAAAGTAATGATTATTTTACTTCTCTCTCTAGGAAGAAGCTTCAGCCATCTTTCCCCTACACCAACTTCCATAATCATGCATTTTTCGTTCATATCAAAGACAAACAAAAACAGCCTGGAACTTAGGTCTTACCACATCCCATCATAGCTAATGTCAGGTGAGTGCTTTCTATGTGCCAGCCACTGATCTAAGATCTCTATATGTATTACCCTATTTAGCTCTTATACAAATGGGGGAGGTATTATTAGTATCAATGTAAACTGCTCTGGAGCATAGAAAAAAGAAACAAGACTTTCAAATTCTTTTTTTGAAGCCAATATTACTCAGATAACAAAGCCTGACAAGGAAGGAAGGAAGACAGGCAAGCTTTAAACCAATCTTGTTTATAAATAGCGACAGGCAAGAACAATGTAAGAACACTTATTATCACTATAATTACATAAAAATATATTTAATATAGCTAATATCCCATATAATGAAATAAGATAAAGAACAACAGGTATAAATATTGGACTACTAGAAAGATGTAGACAAAAATATTAGTATGTGTGGATGATACAATATTATCATCCATGAACCTATCCAATAATATACAATATTATACCCAAGAATCTAAGAGGTTCGTTGTATTTTAAAACTCAGTGACCATATTTTTTCCTCCAAGGCATTTTTCTCTGATGTAGAATATCATTGAGTGTATAAAGTTCAGATGCATCTTAGAAAAAGTCAAATTCAAAAGAAACCTTTGTTCTGATACCTCAGATTGGTCCGCTTTCTTTTAATTGCTAACCCGTTTTTACATGTAGTTTTTCTCAGTTTGTTTATTCACCAAAGGGACCTATCTAGGTGTGTTCAATATTGACAGTTGAGAAAATTCTGCCATGACTCAGGTGGGACCATGTTGTCATATTTAGTTCCAGAGATAAACTTTACATTTACAGTGGCTTAATATTGTTGTATTGGGGTCTTTGGGGGCTAAACAGTGAAGAAAGGAAGCCATCAATTCAAGAGCTGCATGAAAGAAAAATTGATCAGTATTCTGAAAGGTGGCTACTGAAACTCAAGTTGACTGGGTTATTCTTCCCTTTTCAAACTATTTATGTGATGATGGATATTTTAGGTGAATTCGTATATTAGTAAAATATGTTGTTGCCACATGTGTACCTCTCTGTAGATAAAACCAAAAAATAATTTTTTGAACTGCTAGAATATTTGTTTAAAAAGGAAGAAATCATACAATGATTACTTGCTGTGATTTTGGTGGTAAAGTCAACTCTCCAATACATTAAATTGTAAAGATTTTAAAGGCAATATGCATCTCGGCTGAGAATCCTAAAGCAGGAATAAACAGAAGGAGTGTGGGATGGTAAGGAAGCAAATAATCTTGCAAAGTATTTTCAACTCTCAAAAAATAAACTTGAAGCAGTAAGCTGTGCCACAACAGGAAATATTAGAGCTACACCAAATGCTCATTAAACATGTCATCAACTGCTCTGAACAAAGCTGGGATTTACTTTCTGGGAAGCAGTGATATTTCCAGAAAATAAAAATGTATATATCATTTTTACCTATTAACTCTAATTTGAGAATTACAAACTAATTACAAAAATTAGAAAAATTAGAAGAAAAAGTATCAGGGTGCAAGTCATTTTCCTAGTTCTACCATTTGACTTTGTGAGCCAAGAAAAGTTACTTAACTTTCTGGGCCTAGGATTTGAAATGGAAGCACTAATAATATAATGTAGTGATAGACTATTGTTAAGGTGAATAAAACAAACAAATGAGTAGATATAGTACACCACCTTTTTGCAAGAGAAATAATGAAAGAAGACACTGTATACGTACCTGCTCATTTTTGAAAAAGTACATACAGGAAGGACAAACCAAAAGCTAACAAAATTGGTTACCTCAAGGATATGAATGGGAATGTGGTAGAAGGGGTGGGGAGCATGAGGAGGTACTTCTCTGATTAGTTGGTTTGCTGTAATTTCATCTTTGGAGTCGTGTTTGTGTTTTATAGAAATAAAAAATAAAATTAAAATATCTACAAGGATGAGACAGGAAACCCTATAATGAATGCAAACAAAAAGAAATGCATCTAACTGTATTCCAAATGAATAGCATCAATAAACTGAAGGTGAAAATAAAAAGAACTTACCTAAGTAACTTTTTAAACACTATATATATTTTGACTATATGCCTTCAGAGTAAACTAAAAAAGAACTGTAAAGAAATACTGAACTATAGTTAGTAAAGTTTGTTTTTTTCCCCATGATGGTATGTATTAGCAATTCTAAAACTACTTTTTATGCATTGTAATTTTGAGATAATAAGTAAATATGTTGAGAATGAGGAAGTTAAAATGAAATCTGTGGTGCTGGATTGAAATTGAAAGTATTGGCACAAACCCATGATATATAACATAGAGATAGATAGACAAATAGAAATGTGTGTATGTTTACATGTACATACATATATTTTCTAACTCTGTCCACTGAGAGTCTAGAAGCCATGACAAAGTATTAATAGTAGCAGTGAGCACACCAACTGCCCAGATCTTGGTTTCTAAATACCATTCTCTAATAAAAGACATCCATGGTCCTCGGAAAATGGTTTGTTGCACAACAGGAGCTGGGAGAATTCGAGATGACCCCTGAACATGTTGTGTCAGAAAATGAAAGGGTGCTCAAAAACTGATAGAGGCATGATAAACAGCCATGAGAGCTAACTTAAAGGAGCATGATGGACTAATTATGATACAATTTGAGTAGCAAATAAAATAATGGCACTAATCAATTAGAACATGCTGAATTAAAAGATACAGTGATACCCCAAAATGGAAACATAAGAGAACAAAAAAAACCTTACGTTTTATAGAAAAACACTAGCTAACAGATGTAGAAAGAATAATAATAGTAGGGAAAATCATTTTACAACTCCAATGTAATAATTGGTTTAGGCAAGAATTATCAATGGATGCTAACACCACTCGGTAAAAACTTTTGGGGAAACAACATATTCACATAGTCTCCAATTAGCTCCCTTTTTTTCCTATAAGTGACTTCTCAGTTGCAAAAGAGAAAGTTACCTCTACAATGAGGGATGTCAAAAAATTACTTTCGCTTAAGAAAGTTACCTACAGCGGCCGGGCGCAGTGGCTCACACCTGTAATCCCAGCACTTTGGGAGGCTGAGGCGGGTGGATCACGAAGTCAGGAGATTGAGACCATCCTGGCTAACACGGTGAGACCCCGTGTCTACTAAAAATAAAAATAAAATAAAAAAATTAGCCGGGCATGGTGGCAGGCGCCTGTAGTCCCAGCTACTCAGGAGACTGAGGCAGGAGAGTGGCGTGTACCTGGGAGGTGTAGGTTGCAGTGAGCTGAGATCGTGCCACTGCACTCCAGCCTGGGTGACAGAGTGAGACTCCATCTCAAATAAATAAATAAATAAATAAATAAATAAATAAATAAATATAAACAAAATAAATAAAATAAAATAAAATAAAAACAAATAAAATAAAAATAAAAGAAAGTTACCTATAGCAACTAAGAGCAAATAGCATACTTAAAGAGAAAGAATAAGATATACAGGCCAGCTCTCTATTGTTCAAGATTATTATACAGACCATTGTCATTGCAATAACACAAGAAATAGAGTTACAAAATATAAATATTTTTCTGAATAGGTTAAGCTATCTGTGGATGTCATTGTGCCTAGATATTCAAGAGAATAAGAAGACAGAAGATAAAAGATTGACAAATTTGAAAACACCAAAATTCAAATTTCTTGAATAAGTTGGACTATAACTCAAAGAATAAAACAAATATTTATGAAGCTATGCCAACACAAATGACAACTGAATGAATAAATAAATAAATAGAGGAGAAGGGATAAAATTTTTTTCCAAAAAATCAAATAAATGTAGACTTTTCTCCCTGATCCAGGAAATGAAGCTCAATTTCCTTCTTCTTAAGTGTGGACTACATTTAGTGACTTGCTTCTCACATATAGAGGATGAAAAGGGGAATATAGTGACTTTAAGCAGAGAAATCTGGCAGATGTTACCTTAACCAAGTGATCTAGGTTAACATCATCAGTTATCACATCGTATCTGGGGGTACGTAATATCAACATGACTAGTAAGTCATGATGTGATGAGGAGACATCTTCACCTCTGTCATGATCTTCCCCCAAATTCATAACATCAGTCTAATCATGAGAAAATATCAGACAAACCCAAATTGAGGAACATTCCACAAAATACCTGACAAGTACAGTTCAAAAGTGTCAAGGTCATGAAAACAAGGAAACACTAAAAATTGTCAGATTATAGGAGAAAAATGAAACATGATGACCATATGTAACATGGTATGCTAGATGAAATTTTGGAACAGAGAAAGTACATTAGTGTGAAAACTGAAGAAATTCGAATAATAATCTGTAAATTAGTTAATAGTATTGTGAGAAATGTTAATTTCTTACTTTTGACAAATGTGTAATGATTATATAATATATTAACATTAGGAGAAGCTAGGTTAAGAGTACACAGGAAGACTCTGTGCCATCTTTGCAATTTTTCTCTAAATCTAAAATTATTTGAAGATAAAAGCTTTTTTAACAAGCTTGATAATGATAAAAAGTACTGGGATAAAATGTTGTGCTAGAAAACCCTACCACAAAGACAATACAGTGACAGAATTGAAAGAAAATATTTACAATATGTACTGTAACAATGTAGTTCACATAATGTAATATCTAATGTAGTTATAACATCACATAATATAATATTAACAATAATATATATGTATGTAATCAAAATATATAAAGAACTTCCACAAATCAACTAGAGAAAAGCAAACAATCTAGTACACTGGACAAAGTTTATGAACTTGGAAACAAACACAGAGAGAAGTACCTATGACCAATATTTCTATGAGAAGGTTTTGAAATATCAGAAAAACGCAAATCAAAACAAAAAGATAATATCAGACTAGCAAATAATTAAAAGGAATGCTAATTATGGAGATTTGGGGACATGGGAACTGAAATAGCCGGTGGGGATGTAAATTAGTGCAACATTTTTAAAAGGTAATTGAAATATCTATCAGGATATTAACTTGGAATATTCCATATTCAGCAATTGAACAATTAGGAATACAGTCTAGAGGAATGCTCTCACTCTTGAAAAGAATAGACGTACAGGATGCTAATTAAAAGTTTGGTTCAGACAATTGCAAACAATCCAAATGTCCATAAAACAGAAAATACTATTCAGGAAATTGAAAGCAATCTAAATGTCTATAAAAAGGAAAATTTAAAATAGAAACTTGAGTATATGAATCCTACGCAACTCTTAAAAGTAGAGAAGAGATGGTAGATTAGAAAAGATAGATAGATAGATAGATACATACATACATACATAGATACATAGATAAAAGAGTTTCTGTTATCTTCTCTTTAACATAATTACTGTCCCTGTAATTTCAGAAATAAGCAAGGACAGTAAGTCAGACAAATAAAGTACGTATTTTCTGACAATTTATATGACCAAAGGTTTATATACTTTGAGATCCTTGCAAGAGAAAACCTACTTATTTTATACATATTTTTTGAAACAAGGTCTTGCCCTGTTGCCCAGTCTAGGGTGCAGTGGCATAAAAGTAACTTACTGCAGCCTCAACCTCCCAGGCTCAAGTGATCCTCCCACCTCAGCCTCCTGAGCAGCTGGGACTACAGGCATGTACCACCACGCCACCTAATTTTTCTATTTTTTGTAGAGATGGAGTTTCAACGTGTTGCCCAGTTATCAAACTTCTCAGCTCAAGCTCTCCATCCGCCCACCTCGAAAACCTATTCTTTATAAGTGTCTGATCTGGTCCATGTTAACTCCAAGAAGAGCAGTGTCTTCTTATCTTTGAGAATCTTTTTTTTTTTTTTCTTTCTTTAAGACAGGATCTCAGTCCATCACCCAGGCCAGGCTGGAGTGTAGTGACACAATCGTATGCAGCCTTGACCTTCTGGATTTCTGGGCTCAAGCAATCCTCCTGCCTCAGCCTCCTGAATAGCTAGGACTACAGCTACATGCCACCATGCCCAGCTAATTTTAAAATTTTTTGTAGAGATGCAGTCTATGTTGCCTAGGCTGATCTTGAACTCCTGGCCTCAAGCAATTCTCCTGCCTTGACCTCCCAAAGCACTGGGATTACAGGTGTGAGCCATTGCACCTAGCCATCTTTAACAATCTTCAAATAGAAAAAAAAAAGTATATCATTATTATTTTCACCTTGGATGAAATCAAGATACTCTGCATTCTGTAAATAGTGCTGAAAGAAAGTTAATGTTTCTATGTGCTTGAAGTCGTGTCAGTACATACTCATTGTTTTGCTTGTGTGTGCCTGTGTGTGTGCACCTAGTGTTTTGTGTGTGTGTGTGTGTGTATGTGTGCAATAATGTGTGACTGTGTACATGTTTTAAAAATGGTCTGGTACGCATCAGTCCAAGAACTGTACGAATCCCCTGCTTCCTTCTCTTATTGGTTCCCTGTCTCCATTCATGACGGCTGTATTGGCATATGAATATATTTGTTCTGGCCAAATGATTCTGGATGAATGGCAACATTAATTTATTTTTAGCAGATATGTTTCAAACTCTATTGGTGTAAAGGAGGAAGGATGTTTTCACACCATATCTACAGCCACTACCCAGGTCAGTCTCAGTTTAAAATATTCTGTACTCCCTACAAATCAGAAAAACAACCTTTGTTATATCATGTATCTCAGAGATTCAAAGAATATGGCCATTAAAACAATACCAGAAAATAGTGTTTGGCAATAAAATGGACCCAGCTTCTGATATTTGCTTCCACGTGAATCAACCCCAAAAATGTTATATTCAATAAAAGAAGCCAAATGTAAAAATCACATATTCTGTGATTTCATTTACATGAAACATCCAGAAATGAAAAATCTATACAGAAGGAAAGTAGATTAATGGTTGCTTGAGGCTGGGGCTTGGGAACTGAAATTATTGCAAAATGGCAGGATAGATATTTTGGGATGATAATATTCTCAACAACTCTGTAAAAATCACTAAACACTTGAAATTGGTGTGTATTATGGTCTATCAATTATTTCTCAATAAAGCTATTAAAAACATTGGGACAATCTGGTCAAGACAGAACTGTAAATCTCTGCAACATTTATACTGCTGGGGCCTGTGTGATACTCACTGCCTCACTGTGGCTGCAGAAAACCCAGGATCAAGGGTCCAATGTTGACAATAAGAAAGCCTGATGGCAAAGGAATAAAGCGACCCTGGCTGAGATACTCCCATTAAAGCATCAAAGGACTAGAGCAACTTGGAAGGCAACTTGCCTAAAGTATCTACCATCTGGTTGCTTGCCCCTCTCAAAACTCACCTGCCAACAATCTGCTGTTAGACAGCATGACCCCATCATGATTCTCTGTTACACACCTAGGATCTCTTCATCTGGAGTTTTGTAACCTTTAGGTCATCAGCAAAATCGAGTGATATTACAGTCACATAATGAATAAAAGGAAAGCCACCCAATAAAAGGAGGTCGTTCCTTCCCCCACACACCTGTTAGTGCACCAGAAACAACTACACAGGGAGAGAAACCATTATAGAGTTTTGTCCCAAATGTTGGAGGCTCAGAAGGTGGTCTCACTTGGTCAAGATTAGGATAAGCAAGGCTCTGAGAGAGGAAAGGACAATGAGAGTCTTGAAGGGAATCTTCATGTGCTGAGGCTGTAAGAAATCTTCGTGTAGCTGGTGCATGAGATATAAGTTGAGAGCCAAGAAAGAAGAGTCCAGGAAGGGATAATGAGAAGGGTGTATGAGTCCTTCCACTTCTCCATCACCCACAATCACCCTCAGGTTTCATGCCTGGTACCTAACAAAATCATCTCTGTTTGTTAGGAGTGTAAGTGTTCTGTTGAACCAATAACTACCTGTGTTTTATTAGATCTCCATCTTCACAGCCTCCATGGGCATGGATGACAATGCAAGGTGCACCAATGTTCCAAGCCAGCATTGTCCTGTTAAGAAAATGTATAGGAGGTCATTGGTTTGGACTGAGCTCCTGCAATGAGGCCAAAACACCAGACCAACATGGAATTTCTCATGCTGAAGTTCCACACCACCAAGTGAAATCAAGTTGTTTGGCCAGGTGAGGTGGCTCACGCCTGTAATCCCAGCACTTTGGGAGGCTGAGGCAGATGGATCACGAGGTCAGGAGATTGAGACCATCATGGCTAACATGGTGAAACCCCATCTCTACTAAAAATACAAAAAGAAATTAGCCAGGCATGGTGGCGGGCACCTGTAGTCCCAGCTACTCGGGAGGCTGAGGCAGGAGAATCGCTTGAACTCCAGGACACGGAGGTTGCAGTGAGCCGAGATCATGCCACTGCACTCCAACCTGGGCGACAGAGCGAGACTCCTTCTCAAAAAACAAAAAACAAACAAAAAAGAAATCAAGTTTTTTATCTGACCTTCTGAGAAATCAGAGGAGAGAAAGGTAACAGTCAAATTTGCTGAGCATGGTGGTGCATGTCTGTAATCTTAGCTACTTGAGACATTATGCTGAGAGGATTGTTTGAGTTCAGGAGTTTGAGACTAGCCTGGACAACAACATAATGAGACCCTTTTTTTCCTTTTTTTAAGGAAAAAAAAAATTAAATAGCCAAATCTCCAAACAAGCTAGTTTTAGCTAGGATTAAGGAGGTCCTCTCTGCTTTAATCTTTGCAAGGAAAGCAACCGAAAGGAACAATCCACATTCTGTTCTCTGTTTCTGCTTTCCTCAGCCTTGTTCTTTCTATAAAGCCAACCTCCTCTGCTTAGCTCTATGGAACACTCATTCTATTTTAGAGAACGAGGTGCTGTCTGATTATAAATCACAAACGCTAATTAAGATGTTTAAATTTGTTATAATTTTTTTTTTTTTTGTCTTTTGACAGCCCTTGTTCTGACATGCACAGGATATGAAAATGTCTGGTGGTGTTATGGCTGCAGTGAGACCTGGGAGTGACAGTTTCTTTCACTGCAGTTGTCTGTCCCAAGGGAAGTGAACTAGCAGGTCTCTTTTACAAAAGGGCGAGCTTTGAACTGCGCACAGTGTGAGCACGGACACAGTGGGGCTAATCTGCAGGGGCAGTGTTAGCAGTAATGGGTTGTCCAAGATTTCTGAGAGGATTAGCACCTAGAAAATAATCTCATTACGTTTTGTGGTGTCAGACAAAGGAACTGAATGAGAAAATTATTGAAGGGCATATTGTAGCTGATATGCGGATCCAAGGCTGACTTTCTTCCTCTCCCTTGAATCCACTTGTCACCAAAATATGGAATGAGCAGAACTTATGGGCGCAACCATAAACCAATTTTTCTTTGTTTCCTACTGTCTCTTTAAAGTTTTCTCAGTGGGAGAAATCTTCCCTGCCCTTGAATGAAGACTTACTCAGTAAATTACTTTATGATCACTGATAGGTAATAAAAGGTCATTTAAAAATAAAGCATAGAATTTTAATTCAGAAATTATTATCCTAGTTCCATATAATAATCTAGACTCCAAACTTGATTTAAAGGTAAATTTTCTCTACTTTCCTAAGTTAGAGCTTCCTACAGTCTTTCCCTTCTATCTCTCCTCCTGCCTACTAACATGTTTTCTGACCTGTTACATTTTATTTGCCCTGATAAATTGGGTGAACAGGGTGATTACTAAGCAGCTGCTTCAACTTGTTAGAGGACGGCTGACCAGCCTGGGTCTCACCCTTTGTATTCCCTGTCAGACCTCGATCTATTGTTTCTCTCCCATTGCAGATGGTACTTATGCTATTGGAGTCCCCCGACGTCCTCTCTCCTGACTCGAGATGAAGGGAATACACCTTATACATTGCACCTCTACTTCCAGCCCACTAGCAGCTTTCTACAAATAAGTGTTGTCTAAATAAGTTTCCTCTGATGCCCCACAACCCAATCCTTTTTTATTCTCAAAGTCAATGAGGGGTATAGTGAAACCTGCCACATAACTGGTTTTTAGTTATTTTCTTGGAAAATTTTGCATTTTTGTTTAACACCTTACTTGAGTACCTGGCTAATCAAAATGTGGTACTGTGATGGGCAGCATTGGCATCACCTGGAAGCTTGTTAGAAAAGTTCAGGCCCCAGCCCAGACCTACAAAATGAAAATCTGCATTTTAGGGATATCTCCAGGTGATTCGCATTCACATTACATGTTTGAGAAGTGCTGCTTTAGAAGTCCTTTCAGCTGTTTCTTGGTGTCTCAATCTTCCTATTTACTCTCCTGTTACACATTTAGAGTCCAATTGTCCTAATGTAGCTTTGGGGGGTCTATTTTCAGAAAAGAGGAATGCCAGTGCCTGTCCTTTGCCATTGCAGATCTCAAACCATTTATAAAACTATTAATAACTTAAATGTCTTTTTATTGAATTCAAATGTTCTATTGCCACCTCAAATTCAATATATCCTACATCAAATCCAGCATGTTACCCCAAATCTGACACCTCTTCTAACTCTTTTTACCCATTCTTTGATATCTAATATTGTACAATCTTCTCCAAGACTATTTCCTTGACCACTGAACCACAGGGTGATCACTCAACTCATATATCATGCCAGCCTTTGGAACTTATGACAGCCTCTTTTTTAATTTATGTTTATACTGGCTTGAACTAATATTTAATTTTTCATTCATTCAACATTTCTTGGGCACCTTCTGTGTTCCAACCAATGTTTAAGCAGCCATTAAAAGACAAAACAAATTAGTCTTCTGTCCTCTTGAAAGTTACATTTTTTGGGGGAGAAAGATACAAAAAATAGATAAATATATAATTTCATACCACAATGATGGCTTTCAAAGGGATAATGTCAGGTTCAACCTCTCCGTTTAATTATAATCCACATAACCAGTGTCTGCTCAATATCTTTACTTAGAAATCTAGTATGTACCTCAAACTTAATGTATCCAAAACTGAACTCTTGATTTTCACTTCAACGCCCTCTTTTCCTAGTGCTCTCCATCTCAATGTACATCACCATCTCCACAAAAATCCTCTCTTTCTTTCATACCCCACCTTTAATCCATCAGAAAATCCCTGTAATTCTACTTTCAAAACATACGCAATTTATTGCTACTTCTCTCCACTTCCTCTGCAACAGCTCTGTGGAGGTCACCAATGTCTCCTCTGGACTGCTATACCAGCCACCTGACAGCCCTCCTGCCTCTCTCATCCCTCTATTACAGTATGTACTCTACCAGTAGTCCGAACCATCTTTCACAGAGTTAGTTTGAGCATTCCCTAGCTCAGAACTCTCTCGCTGCTTCCTGTTGCACTGAGAATTAAATCCAGAGACTTCACAGAGGCCCACAAGGCCCTACAGATTCTTGGACCCCATGCTGTCCCTCTGACTCACCTCCTGCCTGCCACTCTTACCTTCCTTTCCCATCCCAGTCACTTTGGCCTACTTGATGTTCTTTGAACACACACATTAGGCTGTCTCCCCAAGTCTTTGCAATAGCTTAAACCACTCTTTCCTCAGATACCCAGAAGATTTGCTTTCTCCTTTTCTTAAATTCTCTCTCTATTCAAATATCACCCCCTCAAGAGGTCTATCCTGATTTTCTCTCTCACCACCTTCTCCTTTTCTTTATGACATTTAGCTATAATTTGCCCCCCATACACATGCATTTGTTTATTCATCTGTTGGTTTATTGTCTGTCTCCTCACTAAAATGTAACTACTCCAAAATGTAATTTCCACAATGGCAATAAATTTATCTTTTTATTTTAACTACTGCCGGCCCAGCACCCAGAATAGTCATTGAAAAGAGCAGACATTCAATAAATATTTGCTGAGTAAATGAACATTAACTAAATTACCTAAGTTTGCAAATTATTACTTTAATTATAGACCAAATTGACTACTCTTGTAATAATGTCACTGTCACTAACTCACATTTTAATATGCTTCCTCAAATAGAACTACGGCTGGGAATTTAGTATCACAAGGGTAACAGAGTGGAATGGTGTCATGCATGTGAATATCTTCCATCATTTGTGTGACAACAGAAGTCAAGTTTCACAGCAGTTTCTCTAAAACACAATTTCTAGTTTCACTATACAGATATGTTTTTCAGGAGGTACCGGTGACAAGGCAGGGAGCAGGTCCTCAAGAAGTTGTCCCAGGACCTCCGAGAAAGAGCTGGGAAGCTGTTGCTTCCCACATTCACCAAGGAATGCACACTGCTGGCTCTTCTCCTGCAGCTGGGTTATTATACAGAAATCTGGAGTAGGGCTTTGGCTCAGATAACATCCCTCAATGCTTGATGGTAATGTCCTCTCTATCTGGCACTAGTTGTTAATCATGACTGCACTTCGGACTCACATGGAAGCTTTTAAGAAATAGCAGTGTCCAGCCACATCCCCAGGGACTCTAATTTAATTGCTCTGAATGAGCCCAGGCCTTTCTGTTTCTTAAAAAGCTCTCCTGGTTTTTTAATATGCAGTCAGGGAGCAAACCACTGGTCTATAAGCAGGGTAGAGCACACATTCTGGGCAGTCTAATACTAGGCACTTGGGAACGAGACCTGGGCACTAGGGCTGGTCTCAGCCTTTGAAGAATTCACAGTCCTATGGAGGGCTTCACAGCTGTGTGCTCATGTCCAAATTAGAATACTTTGGGGTTTACAACTCTAGAGATGGGAAAAATTTAGGAAGATTTAAGAAAATAATGTATGAAAGGATTTGAAGAGTTTAGATTATAAAATATATGAGGCAAAAGTCACAAGTTACATTTATTTAACCTGAAGATGTAGAGTTAAGTAATTTTCTGACCATTTCTAAGTGTATGCACATCTCCCACATTAAGAAAAAACCTGGTACACAAAAATCCAAATGTGTGTAGTAGAGACACAAAAGAGAATATTTACACCTGCACTACACAAATACAAACACATACACATATAGAGTAATTACAGGCAAGGATTTGTGTTGTGTTTGCCATAGGCTGGATGCTGCTCTGAGCTCTAGATAAAGCTCATTTAACCCTTATAACAGTGCTACAAAATAGATACAAGAATTATTCTCATTTTAGAGTAAGGAATCTGAGGCTCTCAGTGGTTAAGTGACTTGCTTTTGTTACTGTATGGGTCTGGGATTTAAACTTAAGCAGATAGACTGCAGAGTTCCCATGCTCTTAAGTATCATTTGGTACTGTATGTATGTATATATGCATGTGTTATGTCAGAGTTCTCCAGAGAAATGGGCTAATATATACTAAGAGATTTTTTGTAAGAAATTGGCCCATGAGATTGTGAAGGCTGACAAGTCCCAAAATCTGTAGGTTGAATCAGCAAGCTGGAGACCCGGAAGAGTCAATGGTTTCGTTCCAGTCCAAGTCCAAAGGCCTGAGAACCAAGAGACCAGATGGTACACTTCCAGTCCAAAGACCAGCAGGCTTAAGGCCCAGGAAGAGCTAATATTTCAGTCAAAGTCCTAAGGCAGGAAAAAAGCTGATGTCCTAGTGTGAAGGCTATCAGGCAGGAAAAATTCTCTTACTCAGGGGAGGATCAGCCCTTTTATTTTATTTGGGCCTTCAACTGATTGGATGAGACCCACTCACATTAGGGACAGTGCTCTGGTTTACTCAATCTACTGATTCAAATGTTAATTTTACCCAAGAATACCCTCAAGGAAATAACCAGAATAATGTTTGGCCAAATGTCTGGGCATCGTGTGGCCCAGTCAAGTTGACACATAAAATTAATCATAGTATAATGATTGTATGTATATATGTACATAGTATAAAAATTGTATATATAGTAAGAATATATGTGCATATATATATTTCACATACACTGTACGTAAGTATATGTGTGTGTATCTTCTGGTTACACACACATATACATACTATATAGAAGTAGATGTATTGCTAAATGTATAGATACACAGATACACATATACATGTGCAGATAATGTTTTAAAAACCATGTATATATATTTTGCATTACAAAAAGATGCACAAGATTTCTTTAAACAATAAGCATACTTATTAAAATGCTAACTCATAGTATTGGGGTTCACAAATAAGTAAGCAAGAATTTTGAAGAGAAAAATATTTATCATGTGATAACCTATTACAAATCCTTTGCAGTGAAATTTTTTTTGAGACAGATTAATGGGAAGGCACAAGTAGTTCCATGGAAAGTCTTGCACATTTGTTCTGGGTTATTTTAGCATGTGATGAATAAATACACTGAAAAATGTGTTCTTGTGGGATTTTCCTGCTGGACAAAAAACAAAAGTAAAAGGTTTGTTTTTAAATATTAAGGACCTAAAATTCAATGACTCAATGTTTCATTGTTCTGTAATTGGTTAATTGGCAGTAGGAGAAGAGTACAGGGGAGGGTGGGCATATTCCTGCCTGCACAAGAACAAGACAATTAAAAAGCTGAGTAAGTTTTGTTTTGTTTTGCTTTGACTGTTATGCTTTTCTAATGAATTAGTCCCGGTGTTTAAAGGATTGCCTAGTAAAGTAGTTGAAATGTCATTTTTTCAAATATTATCTAAAATGTCCTTAGAACTAAGGTTTTATGTAATGATCTGTTAAATAATGAATATGTACAAGGTAATAGAAAATTAAAATATTCCTCTAATTCCTAGTGATTCACTTAAGAGAAAATTCAGAAACCTTCTCCTATAGAATTGCAATTCCTTATTATGTTTTATATTTATAAGTTGATAATGAAAAGGCAACTTTAATCAAAAGGTTAATTAAAAAGAACTCACAACATGATCATTTGGTTTATTCAGTTAAATAGTACTGAATTTAAAGAGTATGTAGTAATAACGAACAAATATGAATCGAGAAAAAGAAGTGAAAGCCTCAAAAGCTTTCGAATGATGAATAGGAAGGCTGACACTGGTTACATTGGCCTTTATTTTCTGTTGTACTAAAGTTGCAGTTAATGAAATATTTGAGTAGCAAAGATAAGAGACAAAGATGCTTTACAAAATACTGGTAATAAAACTCTTCTTCTAAAAAGACAGCTACCCAATATGCTTGATACCTATTGAGGACCTGTATTTTTTAAAAAACAGAAGCCCAGTGGAGTCATCATTTCTCTACGCTCACATTCTCCTTTGTCTAGTAGGATGTGTGTTATGGATGTAAATGAAGTTTTTAGACTTAGCTATAAAGATCTCTGGCACATCACTAAGCATTTTAGTCCTCTCTGTTAGCTGGTTTCCTGTGGGCTGTGTCTGTTATCTTTCCTCTCATGCCGCGTCCAGTCTCTACTGTGATTACGCTCTTGAGGACAGGGGATATTTCTTCCTGAAGTTTGTACCTGCCTATCCTAGCCAAGGTTTCTGCTCTAAATTCTTCCCTTTTTCCTTACCTTGGTGAGATGGGCTATAAGTCTAGGACTACCACTTTTATCTTTCTTGACAAATACTTAGAGCAGGTGCAGCTCTAGCTGCTCATCTCACACTCCCTCTGGTGCAGAAGATCTGCTTGGATCTTCTTATCAGAGGCAGCCTTCTAAAGATTTTAGCAGCCAAGAAGAGAAAGTTTGGCAAGCCATTACAAGAAGGGAACTAGAAACTTCTTCAAGGTACAAAACTTGTCTTGTTTATTTTTACATTTCCAGAGCCACAAAGTGCCTAGAAATCATGGATGTTCAATAAATATTGGTTTCATTGAACATGGATTCCTCTTTTCTTCCCCCTCCCAACTTCGTGCTCAGGATCAGTGGACTCATTGTGGGTTTCTTATGAAATTACCATAAAAATAGTTTACATATAATGTCTAACATGTGATTTGTTTCAGATTAACAAAACTCCCAAAGTTTAGATTCCTTGACTAAAAAAAATATTTGTTTAGAAGTAAGGTATGGTATGTAGTTTGGGATATAAAGTATGATCAGAAATAAATAAGTTTTAAGACTATATATTAGTCAAAAACTGGCAATTACCAAAATGGCCTTCAATAGATGAGTAAATAAATTGTAGTATGGTCATGCAATGGAGTACCATACAGCAACAAGAATGATCAGTCTATGACTACACACAAAATAATGAATGAATCTCACAAATGAAATCTTAAGACAATAAAGCCATATGCAAAAGAGTATATTGTATGAGTTCATGTGCATAAAATATATAAACAGGCTAAATTGATCTGTGCTATTAGAAATCATAAGAGTGGTTACCCTAGAGGCAGTGGTCCTCAGCTGGGGATGACTTTGTTTCCAGGAAATATTGGGCTTATTTCTTTATCTGGAGAGAGATTTTTGGTGTACCATTGATAGGGCTGCTACTGGCAGCCAGAGGGTAGAGGCCAGGAATGCTGCTAAACATCCAACAATGCACGGGACAGCCCTCCATAGCAAATAATTGTCCAGTACAAAAGGTCGGTGGTGCCGGGGTTGAGAAACCCTACCCTAGACGACTAATGGTGGAAAGTGGGCACAAGGAAGCTTCTAGGATCTGGTAATATTATGTTTCTTGATCTATGTGCTTATTACATGTGTGTTCAATTGTAAAATTTATCAAGCTGTACACAAATGATATGTATATTTTTTATCTGTATATTATCCTTCAACAATAAGTTTTACAAGTTTTTAAAAGCTACCTATGCTTAGAAAACCTTTATTTAATAAAAATATGCCCTGGGACTCAATCAAGGGATATATTAAGTAGCTATCAGCTTACATTGACCAAAGCCATCCAGACTTAGCAGAAAACAGTAGAACTTAAAGTATAATTTAAAAAAAAAATGTATTATGGAAAACTCTAAAGGTTTAATGATAAAACACAAAGCAAACATTTCACTCATCAAATCTTACACAGAATATCAGGATTTGGGGTATATACTTATCACTTTAAAATGGCAACAACTTTAAAAAAAAAAAGCATCAAGTGCTAATAAAAAAATGCATGAATGTTTTATTTACTGGAAAATCCTTGTTGATATGTAGAAAGGAACCTGGCCAAGTAGCTTAGAATCAGAATTTGTTATGTCAGCATCTGCAGAAACCAGAAACGTAAGAACTGCTTTAAAAATGCCTTAGTGCTATCCACAGCCTCCTGCTGCAACTTGTCTGTTCAGCCTGCACTTCTGCAGCATCTCCTGCTCTGCGATGAATTCCTGTGCTCTGTAAAATGTGCAAGGTTTTTTCACAGCATGAATTTCCATTGACGGAGTATTTTGAATGGGAAAGTCTCTTGTGGCTATCCTTTCCTAGTCTCACACTTGTTTAGTGGGTACATTGAGGGTATATAACTTGTTTTTTTAGTTCATAGGTCCCTAATTTTGGGGAACCTCATATGGCAGAATGTAGGTCCAAAAGTCCTGGACTCTGCTCCAGATAAAAGGGGGTCTCAGGAAGAGGTAAGTGTATTTTGCGTGTAGGAGGGACATGAATAATTGTAGCCAGAAAATGGAGTATCGTGGATTATTTATTTAAAAATGACCAAAATTATTTCCTTTCCTATATCTAGACCTCCATGCAATGTGAATTTGCAGCTCCTCCCATATGGAGATGGGGTCTCTTTCCCTACCCCTTTAAGTTGGGGCTGGCTTTGTGAATTGTTTCAACTAACAGAATGTGGAGAAACTGACACCATGACAGTTCTGAGCCTGGGCCTCAAGAGGCCTTGCACGCTTCCACTCACTTTTTGGAACCATGCTTCTGCTGTGTGAATAAGCCTGGACTTGTCTGCCGGATAAGAAGAGACTCCATGGAAGTCAGACAAACCATCCTAGGTCAGCCAGGCCCAGCTAATCTAGGGGGCTATCCACAGATGTATGAAGTGACTCCAGCCCAGATCAGGAAAACCATTCAGATGTGCCCTGCTCATACTGGCATCCTGCAAAATCATGAACTGAATAATTTGCAGAGATTTCTTACACATCATTTACCTTTGTTCTCAGGCAAGATTACTGTAAGCAGATTCAGCTTTTATTCTATTTGTATCAAATAGAATAAAAGTTTTACCAGTAGCTACTCTTTCTCAATTGTTCAGTGAATATTCCTGAACTAAATCATAAACCTAATTTCCCAAGTTACCTCTTGAAAGTAGTCACTTTACTGTGACTGAAGCAGTCACTCTAACCTGGGGGTGGGATGCTGTGATGGCTGTACCTGGGTCCTTTCCAGGAGCTGGGTGATGGGGTGTATTATGAGAAAGTAATGATTCCAACAGGTGAAAAAATAATGGCTGTCCAACATAGTATGCGCTGCATCTCACTGTCTCTGATGTGAGAATTCAGCTCGGGCGATGTTTTTAATTGGTTGGTCATTCATTGCACTGTAGATGCTGTCATCACCATAGATACCAGGGCCAGTCATCCATTGATTATTCTATTTGCATGATTTGAAATATGAAAGATTATTAGAAAAAAAGTCTATTTAAGATAAATTTGGCATTTTCGATACTTCGGTGTGGGGATTTCTAGATAACTTTTTTCCTACAATATTTTATCCTTGATGCATACCAGATCTTCTTTCATCCTGAAATGAAGGAAGGATGTTAATATGGTCTGGATCTGTGTCCCCACCCACATCTCACCTTGAATTGTAATTTGAATTGCAATCCCCACGTGTTGTGGGAGGGACCTCATGGGAGGTGATTAGATCATGGGGGCAGTCCCCCCATGTCGTTCTCATGATAGTGAGTGAGGTCTGGTGAAATCTGATGGTTTTACAAGGGGCATCCCCCTTCGTTTGGTACTCATTCTCTCTCCTGCCGCCCTGTGATGAGGTACCTTCTGTCATAATTGTAAGTTCCCTGAGGCCTCTCCAGCCATGTGGAACTGTGAGTCAATTAAATCTCTTTTCTTCGTAAGTTACCCAGTCTCAGGTATTTCTTCATAGCAGTGTGAGAAGGAACTAATACAGATGTGCTGGTCAATTTTATGTGTTACATAATATGGAATGATACACATTATAGTAAATACTTCTGTTTTGTGGAAAGTAGAAGGGCATCAAGCACAAAAATGAAGAAAGAGATCTTATTAAATGCTTGAATAATAAATACAGAGAAAATTGGCAGACAACGGACAAAGTATACTATTTCCTTTAATATTATTTAATAAACTCTGTCTCCTAGCCTTTTGATTTCCTCAGGCTGACTTGTCTGACTTGTGGATGTGCGTGACTTGAATTAACTTATCCTTAAAAATAATGAAGACTAAGATGTAGGCATTGTGTATGAGTGGGCAATCCAGTGAAAAGAGCTAGTGAGTAACTTTCCAGCAGAGCTTCTGTAAAAATGCTGGTTTTGTGATTGGTGATTAATTGAATAATCCCAGTGAGTAAACACTCAGGAATCAAAAAAATGAATTATGATACATCCACATACAGATACAGGAATAATCTGCAGCTGATAAAATTATATTTCTAAGGAATGTTAACTGACATGGGAAAGTGTACACACTATTTTGCTAAATAGAATGTATTTCCAGAGATGTATCATGTCATTATTTTCCTAATATGTATGTGTGTATATACACACATATATCACAAAATATTACCAGTTGAGTCTCCAAAGACAGAAAATTTTGAGTGCATTTTTCTCTCTCGTGCTCCCTTACATTTTCCAGCCTCCCAGCATTAGAATGTGTTGCTTCTGAAATTATATTAATAAAATATAAACATGCAAAATGTATTAAGAGGGTTTTGTACCACCACAGAGAAAGTCATGCTAACAAAATATTTTGCTACCAGAAAAAATTTCCCTAAATCCCCACGATGTATTTTTCTTGTACAAATTTTGGTATCCACTTTTCAGTCTGATGGGGATATTCTTTTGAGGGCTGTCAGATCTAAGCTAAAGAAAATAATTACTGACATCTATAGAGTATACCCTATATGCTGGACCCCGTTCTAAGTATTTCTCATGCTTTAACTCATGTAATACTCACAATACCCTATGGGGTAGTAATGACTGGTTATCTATTTTACAGATAAAGAAATTGGGACACAGAGAATGGAAATGGAAATGCAGTGGAGTCAGACTCCAGAGTTCCCACTCACAAAAACTATTCCCTCTCTCCTATCTTGTGAGGAAGGACATTTTAGGTATTGCTTCATCTAGAAAGAAACGGCTCTTCAGAGAGGTAAGCAGAACTGGGAATGTAGAGCTCAGGTAGGCAGGAGAGGGCTTTGACCTTCTTCTCTTTGTCTATTCATGGAGAAATTCACCTTGGGCTTTTGGGACAGTATCTAACACATAGAAGCAAGAATGGAGAGACTCCAGCAAGCTCTTTGCCTTATAAGTTCCCTTTCATAAGGGGTGGAATACAATTTAAACGAACTAACTGATATTTCAGGGTATGACTGTCTATAAAATATGGGTTGTGCACTAAAATGAAGGGGACTTTGGTTTCATAAGATTAAGAATGACTGAGTTAGGTAAAGTTAGACAAGTCTGTCACAGGACTTCTCAGAGCCTTCATTATGCTTACACACATTTTAGTCTCTATGGAGTGAATATGGTACATACTGTTTCTCAACTTCTTTCAACCACAAAACACCTTTCTCATGGAGTATCTTCTAATAGCTCCCCAAGTTATTGTTCAATGGAACAAAGTCTGGAAACATTAGCCTCAAATAATAACACTCTCTATATTATTTTCACTCCCCCCAGCCTTTAGTGATTATTTTTAACATCCAAGCCTTACTTCAGGTGTCCTCTGAAAACATAAGAAAATGATTTGTAACTTTGTTTGGACATATTTATTAGAGGGAGCGTTGCTAAATTTGGCCTGTTACAGAGCAAAACCTAATTCATACAGTGTTCTTGGTATGGTGAGGACTTGGAGACTCTTCTGATGACCTAAGGCCACTTTAGCTATTAATATTTTGGCCAAGCCTCTGAGTCTCAGCCAAATTTCACATCCTGGCCCAGAGAAACCACTTCATATCCCCTATGGAAATATTGCCTAGTCCCTCCCAGCAGTGGTCCCTGTAGGTTTGCTGGCTCTCAATTCTCAGTCCCTTCCACATTCTTTCACAGGGACAATAGGGGATTTATGGATTCCTTCTCTGGTATGTAAAAGAAAAGGGAGTATCAGGGTACCACACCTATTCTTTCTCACTATATATCTGCCACAATTTTATTCTTACTTGGTGGCAGTTTCTCCATGTTGCCACATGGAAACTAAGTAAGGCTCTCTCCTTCCAAAGTTCCAAGTAGGATGTGGAATTAAATGAAGACCACCTAAATGAGATTGAGAAGAGGCTACTCGGAGCTTGTGATAGCTAGGGAGTCAGCCACTAGCACTTGCATTTGGCAAACATGACAAGACAGGTAGGGGGGTAGGAAAGCTTTATGGTGAAAAAAAGGGAAGACTTCAGATTACCCTGATTGGCATGGGGAAACTGTAGGTAGGCTAACTAGAAGTGGGACATCCCATGAGATTGGTTTGGGAATCATATTTGGCTTTCCATAATTAGTTCTTAGCTGAAAACAGGGGCAAAAAGTAGAGAAGCTGGCAGTCATTAATCAAGTGCAAGTTGTTCCAGGCAGATTGCTGCAGAAGTTGTGGTTTGGCTACTTGGATAGTTCCTGTAGAGGTTGAGGGTCAGAGTTCCATCATCATATATGATCTGGCCGTTGTCCATTTGTAAACTCAGTGTCTTGATTTCCCTCCTGATTATTCTTTCACTTGTAAGAACTTGAAAAATTCAGAAAAGGCTAGAGATTCAGATGTTCACTGTTCAGAGATTATTCAGTTGTCTCCATGGTCAACTGTATTGCAAGATCTTTGTGGGCATCTTGTTGTTGTATCATCATGGCAATCATCTTGATGAGAGAGCAGCTACAGAGTGGCATTTTAGAATCTGGATAGACTACAACAGATTAGTATCATGTTCACTGTGACAAAAACAAGAACAATTAGGAATCCCTATAAGACACTTTGAAACCAGAAATCCAAATTGCCCAACCTAGACCAAGTAAGCAAATCCCAAGTCTAAATTCAGGGTCTTCCAGTTACCGTATCAGAGGGGATAAACCTTGGGAAGTAGGCCGTATGGCCATAAACTTCTATAGTTTTATCTTTTTTGTGTTTATATGATGGAATTATGGTTCAATCTGTTTTTATTGAGAAATGTTTTAGGTATGGCATTTGGGAGACTGCTCTGGTTTTAGGGCCTTTTTTGACCCACACATTTATTGTGGAAAGAGGGATTCTGTAGATCCCTTTCTTGGTCAATTCAATTAGCTATTGTCATTCAGGATTTAGTATCTAGCTGAGGGTTTGACCAACAAATACACATATTGATATAGTTCAGCTGTTCAACTCTGACACGTATGCACCCAAAGGAAGTCTAAATCCTTCTATGAATAATCCTTGTCCTTGTCTGTGCTTAAGGAAATCCTGAAATATAGCTGTTAGTTCGGCTTGTATCTGAGGTTTAAATTATGCCATCGCTTACACACCTGACTCAGGGAGGGGATGGATCTTTAGAGGCAAATTGCATTTTGGGTTCTTGAAAGGGGGAAGAAGGGAAAGTTGAAATAAGGGTAAAAGGAGAGAGATCAGAAAGATAAGAAGGAAGAGGGAGAGCTAGATATAGGGAGGCAACTGGAGGACAAGGAGGGAGAGGATTTACCAGGGAAATGAGTCTATTGATAGTTTTTTTATTGCTTACATTTGTAATGTTGTTTATTACTTTTGGCCAAAGAGTGCTTTAGTAAAACAATTTTTAAATCAGAATTTCATTTAGAAGCCTCTACATACCAATCAAAAAGTGTTATCCACTGAGCTTGATAAATACTATTCTCTTTCTTTTCTAAGGCATTTCTCAAATAAACAATTTTGTTCAAGTCAAATGTCCCTGAGAGTGGCCATTCAAGGTCCAAATTATCATTGGTGAAGTTATACCATTTAGAGAAAGAAATAAAAGCATTATACACAGCAAGAGTTTCTTCTGAAGGAAGAGACGATTTAGACTTAGATGACTCACAAGAGCAGGCAACAGTCCGTTGAAAGTGATGCTTATGTACTTTGTCTCTGAGACTCCCACCTGTTGCTTGGCTGCCTCTGAACACAGAACTGATGGTCAGCACTTATACGCAGGCAGAAAATCAAAGAGAACATGCACCAAGGAGAACATTCTCTCTGGATCAAAGCTAGGTTCTCATAACAACAAGAAAAATGATGGAAGGAGAACCTCATCCAGTTGTATTGGTGACTTGGCAAAATATGTCCGCGTGGGGGCTAGTTTGGTGAGAACTATAAACTCATTGGTCTGTGAAACTGGCTCTAACAATAGGCTTGTAGGGTCTATGCCGATGTTCTACCTTGTGATTCTCCTTTATATGACAGACAACACTTTTAGGCAACCCTACATAAAGCAGAAGCACCAAAGAGAGTAAAAAGGGATAAAAAAAGAACTCTATCCTCTGTGTTGCTGAATTCCTCAGCTATTTATTCTCAGTTTGGTGACTGGATTTTATTATTAGTCCCCATTTATCTGGCATCCTTGGTGGAATCAGGCCATTCTTTTTCATCACTGTGTTTTGAAAGTTCCCAGCTCAATTGTTGTTCCAGTATCAGAGTGTCTAGCAGCCCTGTCCTAATGGGAAATGAAGGGGAGCTGGATGTTTACAGTGGACTTTTCACAGGATGCCCTAATGCCTAGTTATCCAACTTGTGACCAGAGGTCCCACACATGGGGAACTTGTTTATACTGGCAAACGCCCTTGTGGCTCCTGTCTGACCCAGTTTATGCCCACCTGACCATTGCTCTGGCATTGGGAACCCAATCTTGTGATCTTTGGCATTCCGGGAAAACTCTAAGTAGGACAGTCCCTAGTTCTTCAGATGGAAGGTAACAAATTCAATACACTGCCACAACAGGAAACAAGTTCAAAGATTTTTTTTTTTTTACTTACAGATCCTGCACAGGGTGGGTACAATGAGTTGGGAGGGTAGTCCTCTCTCTGTACCTGGGGTCACACAAGGCAGGTATGAAGAGTCACGCAAAGAGAGAGACAGAGAGAGAGAGAGAGAGAGAGAGCGCAGCAACTATTAGCATGTATAAGGGAATAGGGTGTGTGGGCTACTTTGAGTTTGCAGTTAAATGCCTGAAAATCCTCTTTAAAGGAAGCTGCAGGAAAGTGGAAGTCCAGTCTGCTAGGTGGTAGAGATGCCTCTATGGTCTTATCTCTCTGGCCATTGGCTTGAGCCATTTGGGTGTGGCATAGAACTGGAAACTGTCTCGGGTGACTGAGCCCTGCTTCTGACATGAGAAAGTAAAACTTATATGCAAAGTAGATGATAAGGAAAATAAAATTATGAGACTTAACCATTCCCTAGGACATAGATGACAGAAAAATCTTCAGATTTCTCTGGAGGTTGCTGGCATGGGAAGCTGGTGGTAGGCATCCTAAGTGATTGATTAGTGTAGCATATTTGGCATTCTCTGTTTGGTCCTGAATTGGAAGAGGGGGACAAAAAATAGGGAAGCTGGCAGTCATTGACCATTCTGGGCTTAGTGCTCCAGGAGTTGTGGGTCAGACTTCTTTTGTCATAGGTGGTCTGACCATTATCATTTGTATATTCAGTCTCTCAGGGTCTCAATGCTACTAACCCACTCTGTTTTCAGTGGTTGCCTCAAATGCTATGTTTCCATTTTCTCACTAGCCTTCCACATTTCCTGTTTAAATCCCCTGGGATACAAGAGAGCATCAGTGGATCCTTGGAAGAAGCAAATAATGTCTTTTCCTCCTCACATTCCTTCCAAATTATTCTATTGCTCTCCTGAATGAAAGACTACTTCTCTCTTTTCTTCCTGTGTAATAGAAGCTTCCTCCACATTATATCCATTTCTTCCTTACTCTTGGATTACTATGTTCCAGATAAGATCCACTTTTTTTTTCTCCTACTGTCATAATCCTGTTGGCTCTCTCTTAATGGTGGCAGTCGTAGTGGTAAAGGAGGGGTGACCAAGAGGAGAAATGTCACTAATGAGCTGGAGTATCATTGCAACCAGCATAGAAATTCTTTACCTCTCAAAGAAATTTTAAAATACATACAAATTTAGGTCATCTGATTAAACAAAAAAAGTGAATATTCGTTGTGCATGAAAGTCTCTGAATGTGTTTGAATTGTAAATGTTTGTGGATGAACATTTTCTCTGGTGTCTTCATTTATTCAATAAGTATTTGTTGGGTACTTCCTGTGTGCTAGCTTCTGTCCAGGGCGCTTGGAGATATCAGTGAGTAACATAAAGACCCCTGCCCTCAAGCAACTTACATTCTAGTGAGGAAGACACACAACAAATAGTAAACAGTAAGAAAGTTTAGTGTGTGGTAAGTGCAATGGGACAAGGAAAATGCAGAGCAAGGAGTGGAGGATCAGGAGTGGAGGGGAAGGGGGCAGGTTCATCTGACTTTTTTTCTTTGGTAATGCCTGACTTTGCCCTTCAATAGCAAACTTACTACTAATACTCAGTGAATAAGATCATGACAATTAAACTCTCCCGCGGGATTTGAGGATTGTTATGACAAAGAGGCACACTCACACACAAGGCCCTGGTTGAATTTCTGGGCATTCCTGTTAATTTTATTAATCCTCAGTACAGCTGTAGGTGAGTCAGCTGCCACGGATCTCAACCAGTTCAGGATTCAGAGACGCATTGTAATCTTATTTGGTTATAGAGGTTATTAACCAAGCCTGGGCTTTGTTGTAAGAACCTGATTTACAATAAGAAAAATTGTAAGAGGAGAGAGTCACAAATCAAGATTCTATAAGTCAGTAATCATGTTTCCTTCTGTAAAATAATATTTTTATTATCAGAATCTCTCAGCAGCAGCAGGGACCCTTATTGGATACCCTAGTCAGTGAACGACAAGATTCTACTATATTTCTGCATTGTCGTTCCAAGATAGAATCAACTTTACTAAAGAGAGCAGCAAAGATTTTTAAAAGCCATTATTTAGCAGGAAAGGAATAGTTGTATAATAAAATATTAATTGTTCTAAAAAAAACTCAGAGAAAACTACCATACTTACCAGAAACAATATTTTCCCTCCACATTTCTATTTTTATTTCTATTTAGTCCAGAATGATCTGCTTGATCATCTCGAGATAGACATATGATCATATCTTTTATTTTTAAAATGAATTACTGCTGAAGAGCGGAAAATTCAGAGTTTACCTTTTGAAGCTTAGTCCAATAGTGTGCATCTTGTTTTTTCACACAGCAAGCAGAATGCATTGAACTGTGTTTCCTATTCACCTGCTGCTTCATGGTGGGACTGTTGAAGACTGGTCTTGTGTGGTTTGGATAGCCCTTGCTGGTCCGGATCACAGTGGATCCCTGTGTTGACAGCCAAGGTTGCAGCTCGGTTTGATCACATTCCCATGCTTAAGCACTGTTCCTTGGAGACTTCTAGCCACACTCTCGGGGTCTGAGCTCCCTCTCTTTCTTCCCGCTCCGATTGAAAACACCTCAGTCCTCATGTGGAGCCTATTCATAAGCTTAGCCTCCTCATTTCTCAAAGTAACTTTATTTTAGTGATCTCCTTGCCCTTCTCTGCACTGGACCTTTGTTGGGTCAAGGTCACTCTGTCCAGTTGTGTAGTCATTTGCTGCATACAGGTGTCTGGCTAGGAGGACAAATGGAGGCTGAAATTCAGCTCATCCTCCACTTGCCAACTGCATGCCCCTGAGATAAGCCCACCACCTTCTAATACTTCCAGCCAGAGGGTAAGGTGGCCCTCATTCATAGAGAAGTGCTAGTAGGAACTCTAAGTGTGGTCATTCTGCTCCTCGCCAACTGGTCTTCATAACTTTAAATTTCAGGGACAAAATTAGGGCATCCACCCACTCTTCATATAAGTTGAATCATCTCCTCTTTAGAGACCAGCTTTCAAATCTGGTAGAGATGGCCTCATCTGATTAGAAAGGTTTTGTTTCACAAGAATTCCTCTTGCCATTTTTACCCCAAGACTCAAGAGCCAAATACAGTGAGTGCCTACTCACCTTGCTTTTTATATAAGTAATGTTCCCTTAAGGTATCTGCCCAGATCCCCTTCATCAGGTAGGCACCCCCAACCCCAGGTGCTGTGAGTGTTGGTTGCTAATGATGCTCAGTGGCCCCTTTCTTTGGAGAGTTATCTTCTGGGGGAACAGAAGCTACTTTATTCAGGAGAATCTCATCCTGACCACCCCAAATGAAGACAATGCTGTTAGCCCGCTCTGGCATAAGAATGCTAAGGGCTGGTCCCACTTGCTTCAAGATGCAATTAGTTCTATGGTGAAATTCATACTCCAGAGAAATAACTCCATGGTATCATCCAGGGCTAGTTTCCAGTGAGACCACATTCTCGCTCACTCAGATCCTTTCCCTGCCTCATCCTGTTCCCATCATTCCCATTCTCCCGAGAGCATCTACTCAATAAATCCTGTGCAAATGAATCTCTCTCTCTAGGCTCTGCTTCTCAGCACCTGACCTGGAATAACAAGTAAAGAAGTCTCACAGCTCTCAGAGAAAAATCGAATCTGCTTAGGGATAACTTTCTTTCTCTGTTCCTCCTGAGAAACACCATTTTCTTTCTTTCTTTTTTTTAACTTTTATTTTAGGTTCAGGGGTGCATGTGCAGGTTTGTTACATAGCTAAATTGCATATCGTGTGGGTTTGGTGTATAGATTGCTTCATCACCCAGGTAATCAGCATACTACTTGATAGGTAGTCTTTTGATCCTCGGTGTCCTGCCACCCTCCCCACCCTCAAGTATGCCAGGTGTCTGTTGTTCCCTTATTTATGCCCATGTGTTCTCAATGTTTAACTCCCACTTATAAGTGAGAACATGTGGTATTTGGTTTTCTGTTCCTGCATTAGTTCATTCAAGATGATGGCCTCCAGCTCCATCTATGTTGCTGCACATAACATGATCTCATTCTGTTTCATGGCTGTGTAGTATTCCATGGTGCATATATACCACATTTTCTTTATCTTTCTACTGTTAATGGGCATTTAGGTTGATTCCATGACTTTGCTATAGTGACTAGTGCTGCAATGAACATATGTGTGCATGTGTCTTTATGGTAGAATGATCTATATTTGTTTGGGTATATACCCAATAGTAGGATTCCTGAGTCAAATGATGTTTCTGTTTTAAGTTCTTTGAGAAATCACCACACTGCTTTTCACTGGCTGGACTAATTTACATTCCTGCCATCAGTGTATAAACATTCCCCTTTCTCTGCAACCTCATCAGCATCTGTTGTTTGTTGACTTTTTAATAATAGGCATTCTCACTGGTATGAGATGGTATCTCATTGCAGTTTTGATTTACATTTCTCTAATGGTTAGTGATATTGAGCATTTTTTTTTTTTTTTTTTTTTGAGATGGAGTCTTACTCTGTCGCCCAGGCTGGAGTGCAGTGGCGCAATCTCGGCTCACTGCAACCTCCACCTCCCAAGTTCAAGCAATTCCCTTTTCTCAGCCACCCAAGTGTGGGATTATGGGCACTCACCACAATGCCCGGCTACTTTTTGTATTTTTTGAGAGATGGGGCTTCACCATGTTGGCCAGGCTGGTCTTGAACTTTTGACCTCAAGTGATCCGCCTGCCTCGGCCTCCCAAAGTGCTGGGATTACAGGCATGAGTCACCACGCCCGGCCTGAGCATTCTTTACATGTTCGTTGGTCATGTGTGTGTCTTCTTTTGAAAAGTGTCTGTTCATGTACTTTGCCCACTTTTTAATTGGGTTATATCCTTTCTGTTTGTCAATTTTCTTAAGTTCCCTATAGATTCTGGATATTAAACCTTTGTCAGTTGTGCAGTTTGCAAATATTTTCTACATTCTGTAGGTTGTCTGTTTACTCTGTTTATAGAAACACTATTTTCTTAAGAAAAGAAAGAATGCCATGCCCTGCTAAGTGTTTTGTTTTGTTCCACATAGATATATATGTAGATATAGGCATATATATGTAACAAAGCAAAATACTTTGTTTTGTAAGGGAACAAGTAGTTTTTATACATATAAGTACTATGGTATATGCTATATACTATAGCCTATAGTATATGCTATTTTATAATTAATCCCTCAACTCCCACCTTGAACCTGGCCAACTTACTTTAGACTGTGGTCAACTTTCCGCATATCAGTATGTATAGATTCACCTTTCTAATAACTGTATGGAATTCCTTATTTTAAGCTGTTGCCAATTCAGACTTGAAAGTGTTTGCATTTTTCAGTATTATAATTTATGTAGAAAAGGTCATGTACAAACCTTTTTGTACCTTGTGCTAGTATTTTGGTAGCACAGAGTTCTAGAAATACAATATATGGCTCAAACAGTTTGTATGTCTTAGACTAAGCTGACCTCCAAAAATCTCCCACCAATAGAATTTGAGAATACTTATTTCCCCATATTTTTACCAATGTAAATATTTTCAATCTTTTTTTCCTTTTAAAATTATAATTAACAAAATGTGTTTTAATTTTCACTTTATGCATTACTGGCAAGGTTGAGCATCTTTTCTAAGTTTGTGGATTACCTGTGCTTTACCTCTGTGTGTGGACTAGTCACATCCTTTGCTAATTTTTTACTGGCTGTTTTGTCAAGCTGATATATCTTAAGCTGTTCCAGTTCTCAGAGTATATATGACATCCCTCCCTGACTTCTAGTGCTGCTCCTCATTTACTCTTACTTTTATCCTTTTATTATGTGACAAGGATTTAGGGAGGAAAGTATAGTTGGCACTGTTGGTGCCATTCCAGATGCCCTTTCCTGGGCTTGTGCCCCTTTCCCAGCTGGTGTAAGTGTTGGCACCTAATAGCTCACAGCTACCTCTTTCAGATAATTGCTTTCAGCTAAACAGAAGCCACCTTGCATGGGAGAATGCGCTCCAACCAGGGGCAGCAGGTAGATCATAACTGATTTACCAGGATTACAAAGGCCACCCCCTTGCCTCGAAGGGGGTAACTGTGTGGTACAATTCATCCTTTGAAGCTCCCCATGGGCTCAGGCTGAAACTGACCCCTTTTCAGACCATTTCCCCTTTATGCTTGCCTCCCTTCCTTTTTCCCTTGAGCACCTACTCAATAATTCACATGTCCCCAGATTCCTGTCTCAGACTCTGTTCCTGAAGAACCTAACCTAAAACAGCCAGTGATATAAATGCATGAGCTCAGAGAAACATCTGATATAAACATCAGTAACCGTTTCTTTTTGTGTGAACAATACAAAGTGGTGTACTTGTATGACAAAATGGAATGTTTTAGTCAGTGCTGACTTAATTATCTAGCCTCATTAAAAAACAGAAATATATTTGTGTGTATAAAAGCCATGACAGGATGTCATGTTGAGATTATATAAGGCCCAAATCTGCCTAATATTTGCAGGATGGTAGAGAAAGGACCATTCTATATTCAGAGATCTTATCTAGGCTTTATATGGTAGTCAGGAGGGCAGCCTGCCCAGGAGGACATCAGAAACCACAGACCTGCTATGTACTCTGCACTCTGGAACTTTTCTGTATCTTGAGGACAAAAAATTTTACAGATCGCATATCCAGTCTTTATTATAGTTGTCACAATATTCCTGGATATTTCTGTGCGTGACATGCTTTCTGCATGTGTAGTTGATATGAGGCCAGGGTGGGAATTACCTTCTTTCGCAAATATCAATTGAAAACCTTGCTCACTATAAAGAAGTTTCAAACTATAGACTTGAATACAGTATTATAAGATGTACAATATACCGTATTATTATGGTGCTGGATGTACCTCTTCCAATTGCAAGTGGAGAAACGTATTGATTTTTAATTCACCTTTAAAAACTTTTAAAAATTATGAAATACTTAAAGATTCACAGGAAGTTACACAAAAATGTACAGGAAGCTCCCATGCAAACTTTTACCCAACCTCCTCTAATGTTAACATCTTGCATAACCATAATATAATATCAAAACAAGGAAATTAACATTTGTAAAAGCCACAGAGCTTATTCAGATTTCAACAGTTACATATGCTTCCACTAGTATGTGCACGTATATAGTTCTACACAATTTTATCACATATGTGGCTTCAAGTAACTACGACCACAATCAAGAGACGGAACTGTACTGTTACTACAGGACCCCTTGGTCTACTCTTTTATAGCCTTACCTGCTTCCTGTTCCACCCACCCCATCCCCAACACCTGGTAACCACTAGTCTGCTCTCCATCTCCATAAGGTCATTATTTCAAGAATGTTATACAAATGGAACCAGAGAGCATATAGGTTTCTTAGATTGCTTTTTGAAAACACAACGAAATGCCCCTAAGATCCATCCAAGTTGTTGCATTGTCAATAGTTTGTCTTATATGTGAGTAGTATTCCACAGTATGGAGATTCCTTAGTTTATTTAACTATTTACTTTTGTATAGTTTCTAGTTTTTCTGTTATGAATAAAGCTGCTAGGATCGTTCTCGTACAAACTTCTGCATGAACGGAAGTTTTCATTTCTCTAGGATAAATGTCCAAGGGTTCAACTGCTGGATTGTATGGTTAGTCTGATCTTAGTTTTAAAAGAAATGGTCAAAACTATTTGCTGGAGTGGTTGAATCATTTTACATTCCCACCAGCAATGTATAAATGACACAATTTCTCTGCCTCGTTGCCAACATTTGGTGTTGTTACTATTTCTTTTACACATTTCGATAGGTGGGTGGTATCGATATCTCATTATAGCTCTAGTTTGCATTTCCCTAATGGCTAATGATAGTGAACATCTTTTCATGTGCTTATTTCCCAGCAATAAGTATATACTATCTGGTGAAATATCTGTTCATTTTTTTCCTCTATTTTCTAATTGGATTGATTGAGTGGAGTATCTCTTCATTTTTCTCCCATTTTCTAATTGGTTTGTTTGTTTCCTGTTGAACGTTAAGACTTCCTGTGTGGAATGCTTGTACACGTTGGGAGTGTAAATTAGTTCAACTATTGTGAAAGACAGTGCAGTGATTCCTGAAAGAACTAAAAACAGAAATACTATTCAACCCAGCAATTTCCATTACTGGGTGCATACCCCAGGGGATATAAATTGTTCTATCATAAAGACACATGCACGCATGTTCATTGCAACACTATTCACGATAGCCAAAACATGGAATCAACCTAAATGTCCATCAATGATAGACTGGATAAAGAATATGTGGTACATATATACTGTGGAATACTACACAAACATAAAAAAAGAGATTATGTCTTTTGCAGAAACATGGATGGAGCTGGAGGCCATTATCCTTAGCAAACCAATGTAGGAACAGAAAACCAAGTACTGCATGTTCTCACTTATAAGTGGGAGCTAAATGATGGGAAGACATGGACACATAGAGGGGGACCACACACACTGGGGCCTATTGGAGGGTAGAGAGGGGAGGAAGGAAAGGATCAGGAAAAATAACTAATAGGTACTAGGTTTAATGGGTGATGAAGTAATCTGTATAACAAACTCCCATGACACAAGTTTATCTATATAACAAACATGTACCCCTGAGCTTAAAAGTTAAAAAAGGAGTTCTTTGTGTATTCGAAATACAAGTCCTTTGTCAGTTACATGATATGAAAATATTTTCTTCCAGAATGTAATTTATCTTTTTGTCCTCTTAATTGGGTCTTTCACAAAACAAACATTTTAAATTATGATGAGGTCCAACTTATAAATTTTTCTTTTCACTTACTTTTTAGTCAACAAATAATTATTGAATATCAACAGTTTATTAAGATATTGTTCCAGGCACCCTGTAGAGATCACAGATGTGACATAGCTTTAACTTCAAGGTACTTAGAATCTAGTAGGGGAGATTGGAGATCTATGCAAATAACTAATACTACATAGCAAGTGCAAGTGACATGGAAGAGGTCGAGATACATTTTTGGCTGATAAGGAAGTAGTGAGTGAAAGCTTTATTTCACCACTTATATGCCAGAAATGTCACAAAATAGCGTAGAATGTTCATTTATAAACTAATTTTCCAGGTTGAAAACGATAGTTTTAAAATAAGTAACATATAATAAATCTCATGTACAAAATGATTCCACATACATTGTATCAATTAATAACAGTCTTACAGGGTGGTGGAGAGGATTACAACATATTTTATATGTGAAAAAATCTTGGATTCAGCCAAGTTAAGCAACTTGCCCAAGGTCATGCAGCCAGGAAGTGGTGAGTTCAGACTGGCACCTCAGTCTTGTGATTAATGCGCTTTTAATTCTACCCAGAATCCTCCTGAGACATGTCCTTTTCTTGCTAGTATAAACTCATCAATCTTCTGGCTAAGAAATGAACTGTCTGATTCGCATTTTAAAAGAAGACGTGGTACAGTTCCTTGTGCACACAAATGTCAAAGAGCTCTTATTGATAAAGGAAGAATCCATTAAAACTCTTACGGTGGTCAAGATCTTGCAGAAAATGGAAAAACAAGCACTGCCTGTGAGTCATGAGGTGATGCTATGGCTGGATTCAACGACATTTTGCTGGATGACTGCTCAGGATGGGGGAATTGAAAATATAGCGTTTTAGGTCATTTTGTGCCAGGCACACTGTTATCCAAAATCATCTTCAGATGCCAAACCTTTCACGGGGAACATTAAAAAGCAGTCAGTATTAGCGCTAGTGAAGAAGGAAAGGTGGGCCTGTTTCTAACCCAAAGGACTACCTACCAGTAGGAAACGGGCTCGTTTTCATTCCTCTGTCTCTGGGCTTCCATCTGTACTTTCTTCCTGCCTTATTTGTGACCTTGCTCAAATCACTTAACTATTCTGTATTTATTTGTCTTTCTTTTAAAGTGTTTATAACTCAGGTAAGATGTTAGGTCTTTGATTCTGAGAGTCTGTAAAGAAGTGGATTGACTAATTAAGTCAGCTTTGCAAACATCTGCATAATGCCAGATCAACTTTGAACCCAGCACCCAATCATGTCATGATGCAGCCCCTGTGGGGCCCATGTGGAAAGTAACCCTTTGACATTCTGCATTCAAACATTTATCCTGTTGGCCTGGCATCCAACTGAAAAAGCTGAAATCTTCACTGGATCTGGACATAAATGAATTCCAGTGTTTATATGTGGCTTACTATGTACCAGTCGGGAGGCACGTGTAGGAAAGTATGTGAGCTGTGGTAAACTTTTCAGCTGATTTACTCCAACCACTGTGTCCATCTTACTGTCTTTGCTACTCACAAACATAGCACTCCAGTCTTTACACTTCTCAAGGGCTGGACTTAATGTTTGGAGCAAGACAAATAAGTTTTCCTGGGCAACTAAATGTGCACTGTGGAAGGGAAGAATTGCCTCATTCTTAGGTGCTGGCCACTGAGTAGAAGATAATTCTGGAGCTGTCAGATGCCACTACATTAAATAAGTCAGCTTAATAATAAAACCCAAGGGGGAAAGCAGAGAGGAGTAGTGGAGAAAGAGGGAAGAGAGACAGCAGACAAACTAGAGAGAGGCTGAGACTATAGTTCTACTTCTACTGACATCACCTGAATCCCTGAATCTAAAGGTGCCTGACATTAGACCTACATCTGGACTTTGCATTTAAGTGGGCCTATGTATTTCTTTTCATGTCTAAGCCTTTTAGAGTTGGGTTTCTGCCACTTATAACTAAGAGTTCTTGAGACCTCTTAAATAAGTTATAATAAATCCTATTCAGTAGAATATCATATAGCTGGAAGAAAAGAAGGAAGGAAGGAGGGAGGGAAGGAGGGAAGGAGAGAGGAAGGAAGGGAGGAAGGAGGAAGAAGAGAGGGAGGGAGGGAGGGGGGAGGGAGGAAGAGAGGGAAGGGAGGGAGGAAGGAAGAAGGGGAAACTCCTTGTAATGATAGGGAATGATTACATGATACATTGTCGAGGGGAAAGGCCAATCGACTTGTTATTATAATTTGCACTTATTGATTGCAACAATTCAGAACAATGAACATCATTTAACATAAGTTTATTTTGACTGTCCAGATGGATTATCAACTCCTGAACATTCTTATCCTATTATTTTTTTCTCCCCTCCATGGCAATCAACAGGCTCACAGTACTGTTTTTTATTGGACACTGCTCCCTGAGGTAAAATCGTGTTGAAAATCTAGTTTCAAACAAATGTTTTTATGAAATGTTTCACTGGCAGGACTTGGTTTCACAATCAAAGAATCTATTGGTCTGACAAAAATAAACCAAAAAATGGGCAAAGGATATGAATATAGAGTTTAAAAGGAAATATAAGTGTCTCATAAACATATGTAAAAATGTTCTACCTCACTTTTAATAAGATAAATGCTAAGTCAAGCTACCGAGACCATTTTATATAATTGGCAAAGATCTGCAAGTTGGATAACATACAGTGTGAAGGGATATGTCAGTGTATCAGAAAAGTATCAGTCAGGTACAACTAGAAAAACAGAAACCACTTGGAATATTTAAAATGAGGGGAATTTAAAACAGAGTTGGTTACACAGAGGATGTGGGAGGCTGAAAGACTCCCAGGAAACAGTGAAACTACTGGAGATTAGCAACAGTAGGACATCCTGTTACCTCCAGGCCAAAGGGACAAGAGGGGGAGGTGTTGCCAGAACCCAGGGAGCTGAGCCCATACTGAGCCTGTCCTACTGGACTTGGGACCACCCGGGAGGAGTAGCTGCTGCCCTAGACACCTTTCTATTCCCACCACCCAGGCTGAAAGGGAAGAATGGGAAATACCCTGGCTTCTCCTTTGCTCCCTCCTATTCTCCTACTGCTGAGTCTCATCGGCTAGTTGATAGGGGAGTCTGGGAAATGAAGCCCCCCATGAAGCAGAGTCAGAAGGTCTGGGAATGGATATGAGAGCTAACAGGCTCAGAACCATCAGAGGACTGGGTGTGTGAAATATGCAATCACATATCTTGTGTGAGATCATGAGTTTATATCTCTATGAAGGGCATTTGACATTATCCAAATTATAAATGCACATCATCTTTGACTCCACAATCCAGTTGTATATATTTATTCTTCATATGTACTCCCACACATACACAGTTACATAAGAACAAAGTTATTCACTGCATAATTGTTATTAACAGTGATAGATTGGAAACCATTTAAATGCCCATAATTGGGGGCCCTTACATAAATTTTGGCATATCCTATTCAATGGAATATCATACAGCTGTAAAATAACAAGAAAAAGTTTTTGGTAATGATATGGAGTGACTCCATGATAATATCTTGTTAAGGGAAAAGATCAAAATGTAAAACAATGTGCAAGTTCGTACAACAAAAATAAAAATAAGAGCATTAGACAAATATGTTTGTAGGTATGTCGATTTCCTTGAGGAGGGTACACACTGGTTGCCCCCAGGAAGCGGAATTGAGAGACAAGGGTGGGAAGGAGTCTTGTTAACTGTGTTCCATTTGTAGTTTTAGAATTTTGTGTCATGTGAATGCTAATCAAGCATAGCTAAATAAAATTTAAATGTAATGTAAACAAAAGAGAAACAAAAGAACTTCCTTTCCACTTTACCAGTTCGTAGACATTAAAATCCCTTTAAGGGAGGGAATAGAATCTTTAAAGAAATTAACCCCTTTACCTTACGAGTTCCTTTCTGAAAGGTTCCCCCCTACCCCCGCCCCCGCTGTGGACTGATCAGCAAACAAGCCATTTATTTCTACTGCGCAAATTTACACGGAGAGAACAGCCTCAACCCACCGGCTTGAGAGGATTTCCAGGGATTTAGAAATCGCCAGTGTAACTCCACAAAAGCTTCAAATGCTTTATTTTCATGGAGCGACTTCCACCCTGCAGCTAAAATTGACAATGTGTTTTCACAGCCGAGTTGTTGGGGCTGAGGCAGTCGGTCTCAGGAAGATTCCTGGCTTGATGGATGCAAACGTGCAATGAAGTCCTGGCCTGGAGTGGAACCTTTCAACTCTCAACCATTCTTCCAGGACCGGGAACTCCTGGCACGAGCCCGAAAGCGTTCCTCACTTGCAGCAGTCTTTGGGCGTCTTTCTGACAGAGCGGGCTCACTAACCCGGCGGTTCAGCAGCTGTGGGGGGTCTGGGAGACTTGGGCGCGCCTTAGCCTGGACAGCTCCCTGAGCGCGAACCCCTTTGATATGTGTTGAATGAATGAGCGTCGCTAGCGTAGTAAATTTATGGCAGAATTAAAGCAATCCACATAGGGGTCACTACGGCGACTTTAATTACCCAGGGACTGTGAAGTGGGGAAGAGCTGTCTTTGGAGGAGCGCCACACCACGTCTTAGAATCAGGCAGGCCCCGGATTCTGGTGACCCACAACTCTACGGTCACTGAGGGTCCAGGACTCAGAGGCAGGGGAGAGGAAAAGCCTGACTTAGAATCGGGGAAGGACCTGGAGTTGCGCCTGGGGGCTCCCGAACCGCGGCCCCAATACTGCACTGCGCCGCAGGGAAGAGCCCCGGGAGGGGCGCGGGTCCCCGCCCCGGGCGCGCGCAGCCCTGCCCCGCCTCCTCCCGGTGCGCCCCGCCCATCCCGGCGCGTGCCGCCCGCGCGCCCGAG